>NW_027256883.1:136233072-136260572 GCF_029215685.1 Pituophis catenifer annectens | reverse complement strand
GTCTATGAAAACAGTGCAGTAGCATTTGAAATCTAGTTGACCTGTGTTTGGTTTACCAGTTTGACCTGGGCAAATGATGGGGGAGAAGACGGTCTTCCATTTAGCTCCTTTTGATCATGTTGGTTATGTGTTCCTCAACATCTGGTGCTGAAATTTAACATGTTTTTCCTCAAGTAAGTGGAATGAGAAACAATGATGATCAACAGTTCTATTATACCTTTTCTGGAACTGGACAGATTTTAGATCTATTTTAATCTCCCTAATAAGTCCCATAGCTATGCAAGTGAGTGCATTTTGATAACTGCAAAGCCTAATTTATAATAATTACTGTCAACCTTCAGTTAAGGGACTGTTCATTCGCTGGTCCAGAAAACTCCGAATGCACAAGTCTTGCACATAATTTTATTCGCATCATATTTCATACTGATTATGTATTGATGACATTGATTCATTTACTCTTTACAGCGCCTCTTGCATGGATATTAAATCTTATTGACCACAGATGAATTTTAATTTCAAATTGGTGATGGATTTTTCCATCAACTCTGATAGTATATTTGACTTTTTCATCATTAACCCAGGCAATCGCACAGTACTGAGTTATTACATTGAAACAAAGTGCACACTTCACTTGGTAATTTTTTATGGATTTACAATAGGAACTTCATTAATGTCTATTCTAGGATAACAAAAAAAAAAAATAACATTTATCTGTTAGTAAGAATTTTGAAGATAAAAATTTAAACCCATCTCCTGGGGCACTTTGTGAATTCTGCAGCAACCAAGAGAATATAAATGCTCTCTGTTTTTAGAGAGTAAATAATTCAGAAAAATTATCAGCTCTTCCCTGAATAGGTAGGACCTTGCCACAATTAATAATTGTCATTTATTTTATAATTACCTTGCATGTCTTGTTCTTAAATAGGCCAGATGCAGTTAAGGATCCCTATACACATTATCTGGAAACAAATCTTTGAGTTTGATGGGGATTGTTTCAGAATAAACTGGTTTAAGATTACTGTTTCTCTTTGTACTGTTTGGGTATCCAAGTGGTTTATAATCTGGATACAAGATAGTCTGGCTAGTAAATAATTCTATTCTTAAAAGTAACCAAGGTATTTTATATTTGTTTCTGGTTACTGTGAGCATATTTGAACATGCTTGGTCATTCCTTTATACATTTTCCCTATGTTTTATGTGCTTCAGTAGTTATGATAAGAAGACAGAAATTGCCGTACAGTACTAGCATTGCAAAGCTGAATCCATCTCCCATCCGGAACAGTTAAATAGAAGAAGGGTATTAACTATGTTGCTGTAGTACATTAAAAGATTGGGGGAGTGGGAGGCAGTGCATAGGGGCAGGAACATATCATCCTTAGTGGGTAATCCTAGTCCAGACTAATAAATGATTTAATTAATACAATTTTGTCACATAGCATCGGGTGAGGCGCATCAAGGATGTAACGTTTTGGAAGCAAGTAGTTTGTTTCCCCTATCTGTGCTGCATATTTTGGGGACAATATTCTGTACATTACGCAGAGTGAAGAATTGGATGCTTCAGTTGTAGTCAGTTACCCAGTAGGCACAATCAACTAATGCTTGAGGAGCCTAGACTGATTTACTTTATTTATATGATTAGTATCTGTCTCCCTTCCTCATTCTTCTGTAGTGGAATCTTCATTGGGCCTTCTAGTAATCTAAAATGGAACAGCTGAATCTAACTGCTTCTCTACTGTGCTGTGAATACTGCCTAACTCAGTATATTGCTTTAATAAATACCAACAATCATTAACACAGATATGTTTAACGAAGGGTAGAGCAGAATATGTTTTTTAAATAAGTTAATCGCCTAAAGCCAGCCAAGCAATTTTTAAAATTAGTGTAATAGAATTTAGCCCAATCAGCTTATTCTGTCCCTAGTTAGTATAACTTCTACACCATGGTCAGGAGTTCATATTGGCCTACTGAGTCAATGTTTCTATTTCCAAACAAAAATTCTCTGTCTTAAGAAATGAAGCAAAAATGTTCATCTCTATTGAACATACAGTATTTTCTTGAATCAGTTACTGACTTAAGCCATGCATTTAAGATTTGCCAGTCTTGCAGTTATCTATATTACAGAATGAGCAGTAATTACACCTGTGGTCTGATCCATTATTTTAAACTACACACTTAGCTTGTTGCCTGAGTTTTACGCAATAACACGCAGCTTAAAGTAGAACTTTTTAGAATACGTTTCCTTTGTGGTTATACAAAGGATATTGATGAAGGAGGAGTCACTAATAACTTTAAGTATTAAAATACATACATACACACACACACACACACACACACACACATATGTGTATGTATGTATGTATGTATGTGTGTATATATATATATATATATATATAATCTTTTAAAAAGTTAACTTTTAAAATATTATTTTGCCACTCACTGTAGATTTTTGGTCACATTTGCAGCTGAGGCACTTTCTCTAGGGCAAGTTTTGTGTGTTATACTTGACTCCATCTCTTTTCTTTTTTCCCAACTCAGCAGCCTGTTTTTTACAGGGTATAAGTTTTCCTTTCATTGGTAGTGACCAAAGCATTCCCTTTGATCCAGCTCCTATAGTTTTAAATAAAGCATGAGTTAGATTACGTTTTGCTATTCTTTCTCTTCCAGAGAAGCTTCTAGTTTACATATCATTCAACAATTCCCTTGTACTTACATAATTGGTATTGTCTGTGTCCATAGTAGAGGACACTTGATGCTCATTTATTAAATATGCTTGCTGGCTGTTCCCTAATCTTTGTTCTGGACAGACAAATTACCTTTCTCACACTGAGTATCAACTCTGGGGAATTAAACCTCCAAGCTTCCACCAGTTTAATTAGCTTGAAAGTGGGGGGTTGCAGTTACTAATAGACCTCAGGCTTTTAGTAACTTCAAGGAAGGATAAAAAAAAACTTCTTAGGAAATTCAAAATGTCATTTAAAAACCATAAAAATCTAATATATTATTTCATTTTCATAATTGCAAACAGATTGCATTTGAAAACTGTCGATCGTTTCTACTTTATCTGTGGAAGTTAGATTTCTGTCGAGCTAGGCATTTTTAATTATCACAATTCATTAACACATCACAGTGGAGGCACATGTTTGACTTCGTATATTACAGAGTTTATGTAACATTAACTAACGTAGCAGATGAGGAATCTTAAATGGAAGGAAAATATTCCAAAATATCTATATTTAGTTTTTGTGCTATGCAGCATGCTAACTACCGTTGCCTAGGGGAGGGTATCTTATATGCTTTGACAGAATTTTTTTCCTAATTTAGAAGATCACTTTACTTGGTTCTTCAAAGGAAAGGCATGTCATTTAATCCCAGTCCAAAGGAAATGCATCTTTTGTAAAAGAAATAAAAAGAGACTGTAGGATTTCTCACTCGAAGCATTTTCCCCCTTTGGTGAAAGTATATCTTGCTGTCAAACTGCAGAAAATATTTTTTTGCGGTCTGTTTCTCCATTTGAACTCTTTAGGGACTTGGATGCGTATTACAGAAAACCTTTAATCGAGTCACAGTTGGAATCTAATTTAATAGAATAAGCGAATCGCAAGAAGACGAAAGCAGTCACGTTCAGCTCAAATCAAGCATTTTAGCTAAGATGCCCCTTTTTATTTCTTGCAGGTCTGCTAAAAGATCAGAGTACTGCAGAATGCGTGCCTTCATCTCAAACTTTGTTCATCACAGATGGATCCCATGTCTCCAGTAGACAAGTCACCTTTGTAGCTAGCATCAGTGCCAGCTCCATGCCATTGCACCTTCTTTACTCTTGATTGCCCTTCTCACATTTATCGGTGTATTAAAATGACTGAAAATGAACATTAAGAACTCCATGAATCTGGGCTAATGGGAGACTGTAGAGAAAAATGGAGGGAAAAAAAAAAAAGATCCACCGGAGGAGAGAACAACTTTGGGTGGGCAGGGTGGGGACAAATGACTAATGAAGCTAATCCAGATAAGCTTTCAAGTCTGCTTTCTACCCTCATTAACAATTAGCAGGGCACTGGTGAGAATTTGTACCCTGTGTTTTACCTTAACAGCATTCTCTTTGCTCTTTGTATAATTTACGTGTTGTAGGAAATGTTCAAAACTCAAACCTGAGCTAATGGAAAGATGGGGCTCTTGTGATAATCTATCACAAATACTTTTATTGTATCTCTGTAAAATACAAATGTATGTATGCATGTAAGTGTGTTTTGTCCTAATGTTGCTACTTCCCATGACACAGAAAGAAAAAGGAAAAAAAAAATCAAGCTCATAGCAGCAACTGTAGAATTTTCATCTACTCCTAATTCGCTGAATGAAGAAGAAAAATCTTTTATTTGTGATATTTTCAGAGACATTTGCTCTAGTATGGTGTATTTAAATAATAAAAAACTTAAAATGAAAGGAACCGTAATTGATTTTGGACTATAGTACAATGGGGCAAATTTCTATCAAAGGATGAAGTATGTCATAAGTTAATTTTTAAAACCTGGTTTTTCCTGCTTCCCAGTAGCTCTATGGCAAAAAAGGAATGCATTGAAATCTATACAAAGAGATAGTGATAGCAGTGATACCAAATTCAGAAGTGATGTCTAATGTATCAAGGATTTATTTCTATGACAGTAATGTTTAATGGCAGGTAGATTTAACTAAAGAATTTTGTGCTCCTTTCACTTAAGTCATTCAATTTTCATGAATGATAGTAAACGTAGGTCTATCCTAACGTTATTAACTTGCTAACTCTAATAATTTTTATGTGAATTCAAAAGCACATCTAGGAATTAGGGTGGTTTCTAAGATGCGAAGATACTCAAAAGTGTCCTGGTTATGAATATTCTGTTTAAAATGTCTCATTCTGTAGCAAAACATCCTGAGAAAAGAATGACACCTCACTTATTTTTCTGTTTTGAAATAGCCCTCTCCTCCCCAATTATGAGTACTGTTTCAGTGCTGCATGAGTGCAAACTTTTTTCACTGCTTTTCCAAGATGCATATCTATTTTTTTTTATACTCGGTGAACCTGACAATCAACTTGGTGCATACAGTGATATACTGTACGTAATCCATATATATCCAAGACCATAGAGCAGTATAGGAAATTCAAGGCAAGTGTACAAAAGCTGCTTGTAATTAAAGTCTTGTATGTTCCCCTTACAGACAAAGACTATTGCAACGCTCTCTACATGGGGCTCCCCTTGAGGAGCACCCGGAGGCTCCAACTGGCGCAGAGTGCGGCTGCGCGGGTGATAATGGGAGCAACATGGCGTTCCCATGTAACATCTCTCTTGCGCGAGCTGCACTGGCTCCCGGTGGTCTTCCGGGTGCGCTTCAAGGTTTTGGTTACCACCTTTAAAGCGCTCCATGGCTTAGGACCTGGGTACTTGCCTACTACCTGCCTGGGGACCGCCTACTACCACCAATAGCCTCCCACCGGCCAGTACGCTCCCATAGAGAGGGGCTCCTCCGGGTGCCGTCGGCCAAACAATGCCGACTGGCGGCCCCCAGGGGGAGAGCCTTCTCTGTCGGGGCACCTACTATCTGGAACGAGCTCCCCCCAGAGATACGGAGGATCCCGGATCTGCGCACCTTCCGCCGCGCTTTAAAGACCTTATTATTTCACCAGGCGGGCCTGGCCTAATTTTCTCCCTCTTAATTAAAAATCTTTAATTTTTAAATATCTTTTAGTATTTTATACATTCAATTTTAAAATTGGTTTTAAATAGTTTGGGGTTTTAAATTTGTCGGAGCCAAAATTATTTAATTTGATTTTATTCTACTTTTAAATTTTGTAGGGATGTGTTTTATTGTTTGGCTGTGCACCGCCCTGAGTCCTTCGGGAGTAGGGCGGTATAGAAATCGAATAAAATAAATAAATAAATAAAATAAAATAAAAGTCCCCAAATGAGAAATAATACTTCAACTACGGTATTGGAGTTGCTGGTTTATAGCATTAATGAAATGGCTAATGAATTGGCTTTAATTGGCATTTCCCAATCAGTTTTTAGGTTGTGTGGAATTCTGGGAGCTGAAGTCCATATACCTAGAAATTGCCATGGTTGGGAAACAGTGGCTATCCAATGTCCTGAAATTTGTCTTTTGTGAGGAAATGTAATGAAATAACATTTCATTTCAGTACGTGGTTAAAATGGAACAAAACTGTTTTTGCCTTTTGACAGATGGTATAACGGCATATTTTGTCTGTACTCCTATAAATGTTTCCTTTCAACAACAACAATATACTAATTTTTATATAGGTAGGAATGAAAGATTCTTGCCATAGCTGAAAAGTTGCCAAATGTGATCTGAAATATTCTTTATAATTATGGATAAAAAGTGTCCTTCAAGCTGAATTTCATTTTGGTGATTTCATAGACACGTATCTAATTTCATACAGAAACAATTTACCTAAAACATATCCACACTACATAAGATTGGCAGAGTTTTTTTAAATCAATAAATGTCAATAAATCAATAAAAAGTTCTGAATGTTAACTAGGAGATGTAACATGCAGAGTTCTAGCTTCATTAAATTTCGAATATCTTCTTCATCACCACCACCACAAAACAATTCAAGGATAAGATAGGTTGTCCCAAAATAACAATGTAATCCATGAGTAATTTACAGTCTAAAATTATGGTGGTGCTTGATGTTGATTTGCCTGTAAGACGGTTTTGTGTAATCGTGATCCATGCAAACTGAGGAAGGACATAAGTTTTGAATTCCAAATGCATTCCTGGTAAATATTAATGTTCTCTAGAGTAAGAAGTATTGCATCATTTTATTTCTGGCTAAGAAGATACATGCACTTGAGGCTCCAGGGTGAAACTCTAAAAATAGGAAAAGCTAACTGCAAATTCATTAAAAGTAAAAGATTTTAATGTACATATTTTAATTTTGATCAGAGCAATAGTTAAATTTATTGTACTTCCTGCAGAGTCCACTCAAACATTGGCCTAGTTTGGTTGTAATGTCCAACCATGATTTAGTACTAAATGTCTGAATTTGGGGTATTCTCCCCTGATTTCCAAATGAGCCAGTTAAGGAAATTTGAATATGGGAGATGAAGATGGAAAGTGATTCTGTGACTCCTTGTATTGCCAAACAGACTGTATTTTCAAGCTAAGCAACTTTGTCCTATCTGCAAATTATTGTGCTGTCTTTTCTAGCACACATACACACACACACAAACAAACACAAAACTCAATATATGAAAATAGTTTTGGTCAAAATCCTGAGGCCAAGTAATATCTTGCAAAGGTGTTTTGCATCCCAAAGCAAATCCCAAATACATTTCCCTAAAATGTTGGAATTAGTAGAAATGTGCTGAAAAGTTATTTTGGGATAGCATAATCTGTATTCCAGCTGGGGAAAATGCTACTTTTAAAACTCATTTTTTTTCTGTATATACGCATTTATCATTCTGCTGTTGCAGTTAAAACATGCTAGGGTTAGGTTTTTTTTTTTAAAAAAACTATTGTGTGATATAATCTAGACGTACTAGAGGATGACTAATAACTTTCAATAAACCATAGTGTGGCATTAAGCAAGAAGAGACTGAAGTTCCGTTAAAGACTTCAAATAACCTTTTTATGTGCCTAGTTCTTAAAGCACTGCTACCTATATAATAGAAAGCTTAAAATGCTGTCTTAAATTGCAGACCTTATAAGATTACAAATGTCTCTTGTGTTAGCATAATCCACATGCAAGTGATAAAGTCTGTGCTTTGATGTGCTAAATTGGAGAAGGATTCTTGGGGCTATGAATATATATATGATGGAACGTCTTTAACTAGATTGGGATAAAGCATGACAGAAACCACAGAACTACGAAACAATAAAAACAAGTCTTCATGGTGAGGGAAGGTTCTAGCGCGATGTGGTATTAGGCAAGATGGTTTGGAAATTTGGTCCTCTATAATTTGCAGTCGGAAAAGTAATTTTGACATGCTTGCTCTTTGTCCATCATTTCTTCCTAACTTAGTGTTGCTTAGAGAGACTTGAACTGCTGCTCTCATCATTATCGCGTAGTATAGCCATGGGTGAATGTATATGAGTAGGACTCCATCGCAGCTGGTGAGCATTAACTTAGAAAAGTGCATTTGTCACAGCCTCTCTCTTGAATCTGCTATGTATGTATAATAGATGGATTCATCCATAGCCCTATAAACATGTAGTTAATTCAGCAGGATCTATTGCATTAAAAATAGTTGGAGCTCACACACACACACACACACACACAAACTCAGAATAAATTGTACCACTGTGAAAGCATTCTTGTATGTAGGTACAATTGTCATATTAGTTTTATGCAGAAATAGTAAAGCTATTGTTAACTCTTTAATGAACTAATTCTGCAAAAGGGCTGCTCTAGCAAATTTTACATATCCAGTGTTCTGGTGATTTCTGCATATCCAACAGGCATGGAAACATTTAAACTTCTCCAAGCTAAATTCTGTATCGAATGAAAGGCTATTTTTCTGTGCTTCAGAATTCTTTAATTAGATTATATTATATATTATAAAAACAATCATTCATACACACACAAAAAGGAAACAAGCATTGCCTTTAAAAGTAAGGTAAAGCAGTTACAAGCTATTTTCAGAACTTGTCTTAAATCTTCATAAGAAGTTGCAAAAAGAGGAAATTGAGCAAGGAAGGTAGGTAATTTTCCAAATTGTAACAATTTTGTAGTTTTGGTTCCATCTATCAATAGTTGTGCCCTTACATTGCCAGATCAATTTTTCCTGTGTGCCAACGGCTCTTAATAGGAAAAAGTTCTCTGCCTTGCCTTTAAAATGTTAATAACAAGGCAATGGAAGATTGGCTATCGGTGTTAAACATTTACTATTTGGGTTTAAAAGACTAAAATTCTTAACAAAGAAAGCTTTATAATTTACTGGCAATTAGATTTATTATAATGATTCAAAAGTTTGCAAGATTCCAGTGCCTGAGAAATGTATTTCAAACAGCACTCGTTTAATAAAGATGAGGAATGAGATTACGGTGTGCGTAAGATTTCTTTATGCAAAAAGCTTCAGTATGTGACTATCTTGGCTTAGATCATTATTTGCTCCTCTGTGTCTTGATGTCATTGAACAGAAAGTCCCTGGACTTCTATTGTCCTCTTTTCTTTCGGGTGCACGCATGCATTGTTAGTCTGGCTTAGCTGTAAGAAAATTTATTACAGTTAAGTGGCAATTTGTTGCCATGAAACTGCAATTAAAGTATTACAGAGCAGCCATTTTAGATTAACACACATTCAGAGCATGGGCAAGCACAGAACAGCTCTTGTTATCTTTACAGCATCTGAGCTCTGCATAACTGTAAAACTGTGACATGTTCACCTATGTCTTTTGTCAAGTTAAAGAATTTGAGCTCTCCGTGGAGCACTGTGATCTCATCACAAGCATAACGAAGAGGAAAGACAAGCTGGAACTGATTTTTTTTTTTTTGCAAGTTCAACCTGTGATGTATAAAGTTATTACCATATTTGGAGGCACTGTGAGTGCCTTGCTGAAGAGAGAGTGGGTAGGAGAACATTGCTTGTTTTAACTCCCCTGGGGATATGTATGCATTGGTAAAATGGACTGCGGGCTCTGGACTTGGATGATATCCTCAGATCTTTACATGTTAAAAAGCCTCTTTAACAGAACTCCTGTTATCCCTAATCACAACTAAATGGAATTCAAGTATGCATATGGCCTAAAGTTAATGCCCCAAACAGATCATGCATATTTAAAACACACAAGAATTTTTTTTAAAAAAATCTCTCCCTTCACTTCCAGCAGAAAGTTGTATATATCTTACTTTTTTGTAAACTGCCCAGAGTCTCTAAGTGTGAGTGGGCAGCCATATACATTTTTTCTAAATAAATACATTTTCTAAATAAGTAAATAAATAAATATCTTGATTGATTGGACATAGACCTTGACTATAAGCAAATGAGTTTGGGAGTAAATTCCACTGAAGCAAAAGACTTCCAAATAAAAGTATGCTTCTTCTCATTTCAAAGTGATACTTAGAGCTTAGACTTAAAATAACTTTATTGTCACTTTAAATGTACACTAACTGGTATATATTAAAATGAAATTTCATTGCATACAGTTCTCAAAGGGTCACTACCTCCAATATATACTACATAAATATGACAAATAAAATATAAAAATATAAGCATATACCCGCATATATTATATGACACAGAGAAACAACACAGTCTAGTTCAGATGTATACATTTACATGGCAAGAAAAATGAATCTTGGGAATTTACCAGACGGATGGCATAGGGAACAAAGCTGGTACAGAATCTGGTAGTCCTGCTAGAAATACTTTGAAACCTCTTCCCAGAGGGGAGCAACAGAAACAGACTTTAAAGTGGGTGTGTGGGGCCCCTAACCATGCTTTGAGCCCTAAAAGTACATAACGCTTATAAGCAATATCCTGAATAACGGAAAGTGAGCTTCATATTATCTTCTTGGTTGTCCTTATCACTCTCTGTATGGACCTTCTATTGGAAGCACTGCTACCATCAAACCAAACAGTGATGCAGTTTGTTAAAACACTCTCAATTGTGCCTCTGTAAAAAGTGGCCAGGACAGAAGGAGAAAGATGTGCCCTCCTTCATCCAACACAGGAAATGCAGATGCTGGTTTGCATGCTTCACTAAGCATGACATGTGGAGAGACCAATTCAGATTGTTACTTATCTGTAACCCTGGCAGGGGTGGGTTCTACTTACCATTACCACCGGTTCGCAATGGGATCGCGCCTTGCTTCTGCGCATGCGCAAATCGCTGATGATGACATCTGGGGTGGGTGGGCGGGGCCTCCAACCGGTTTTACTACTGGTTCTTGCAAACCAGTCCGAACCGTGGGCAACCCACCACTGACTCCTTAATATACTTAATACTGTTGACCACCTCTACAGCTGCATCCTTGATACTGAGTGGAGTATGACTATGCCGGTTCTTTCTAAAATCTACAATGATCTCCTTTGTTTTATTAACATTTAGAACCGGGTTATTTTTCTTGCACCAGTCCACCAGAGCCTTCATTTCTTCCCTATAAGCATCTTCATTGTCATCCCAGATAAGACCCACCACTGCCGTGTCATCCGCATACTTCACAATATGATTCATGGCAGATTTGGCACAGCAGTCATGGGTCATCAAAGTGAACAGTAGCAGACTCAAGACACAGCCCTGTGGGGAGCCTGTACTCGAGGAGATGGAGTTGGAAATTTTTCTTCCAATTCACACAATTTGTTAGGTTAGCTTTCCTCAGTGTGTTGATCTCCTATTTGCTGAACTGCAACTGCCATTCTCAGCCAGCGTTGTCAAGAAGAGAAGAAGGTTATCTTAATTTTTAAACGTTTATTAAAAGGCTTCAGTTCGAAATCACATTTAGGTATTCTCAGTTTGCTCTAATGCTCTGCCAGATTGTACTTTTCAATCATAGCCGATTGAATTTAGAACAGTGATCATAAATTAAGCTACCTAGACTGAAGCAAAACAGAAATTTTATTTGTGGGGAAGCTTTCATAATACTTGGCTCTGCCAGACAGTTTGGTGCATGCAATATTTCCCCTTTCTACCCCGTTCTGTAGCTTAACCATAGTCCTAAAATTCTTAGGAAGCTAAATGAACTAAATGTGAACTATGGACCAGGTAGTTTAAATATTTATTAAACATTTAGGACCGTATGCTAGAAGATGGCTACAACAATTTTATACAGATGCTTTGAATACTGGAAAGATCCCCAATCAGTTCAAGATATCCCAAAGCTTTGCCATCTTAAAACCAAGAAAAACCACACGATGATTCAGCAAGCTACCATTCTATAACTCTGCTGAGCATTTGCTATAAAGTTCTGGAATGATTACTTTATAACAGAATATACCAACATGTTGATAGGGTTGTCGCTTCTTTCCAGGCTAGGTTCCACACCAAGAGAAGATGCTGCAAGCAAGTTCTGGGTCTTACCTCATTTATTGAACCTGGTTTCCAAAAGGGACTAAAAACCTCCATGGCTTTTATTCGTTTGACTGCAGCTTGTGATACGGTGTAGCTTGACGATTTGATGCTCAAGTTGAAGAAAACTATTCCCTGTCTTAAAGTAACAAGTTTTCTGGAGAACAACAACAACAACAACAAAACAAAAAACCTTCAAGGTTTTTGTAGGAGACACCACTAGTAAATCCTTTTCCATTAAGAATGGCTTGCCACAGGGATCAGTTCTAGCCCCACTTCTACTTCATCTATATACTAGTGATTTATCAGAAACCAATTCTGAAAAAAATTGCCATCTAAGCAATCATACAGCAAAGGAAGAGTTAGACGTAGCTTTTTGTGGAAAGAGAATAAAACACAACTACCACCCAAAATATCTCGGCATAACCCATGATCGATCCCTTACATTTGGAAAACACCACAAAGTAATTGGACAAAAATTGAATACCTGGAACAACTTGATTAGGAAACTTGCAGAAACAGCCTAGGAAGCATAAGCCAAAATTTTGCTCATGGTAGCACAATCATTACTATTTTCTGTTGCCGAATACTGTGCACATGTTTGGGGAAGAAGATGTCATGCCAACAAGGTTGATGTTCACCTTAATGACACAATGAGAATAATATCTGGAACCCTTAAATCTACACCATTTTTATACTGCCATGTAAAATTGCCCCTTTAAAATTGCCCTTTTTAAAATTGCCCCTCCTGATCTCAGGCAACAACAGACAGTGTGAGAGTGGAATAAGATAAACAGGCCCTCAACTCCTAGAGATCTTCCAATACATAAAATATTAGATTCTCTATTTCTCACCAGGCTTAAATTTAGGAACCAATTTGGAATAACATACCACAGTTAAACTCTAGCTGAAGAATGGCGATTAAGATGGGTGACTTTTAATAACCACAACCAAGCAGATCACAAAGATCCAACAAAACCACTTCAAGGCAGTTGCCCAAAAAATATGGAGTCACCTGAATAGAATCAGGATACCATGCCAGAACTAAGGCAAAACTCTTTAAGTGGGGAATGGCTGAGAGCCCACAATATAACTGTGGTGCACTGAAACAAACTATAACACATATGAATGTCCCCTCAGGATTTTCAAGGCATCTGGGATGATATCGCCACAGCTACACCAGAAACAATATGGTTCGTTAGCTTCCTTAGGTATCAAATTATAACACCTATCCCATTGCAATTTTATGGCTCCATATTATGGTGATTTTATTATGGTTTTATCTTAATATATTATCTCCTATATTGTACTGTCCACATATCGTGTGTGTGTGTGTGTGTGTAAAATTTGCTGATGCCAAATTTAAACTAAATTTGTATATCACTGATTACATGACCTCTGTAGATGCCCTACATTAAATAAATAAATAACAAAATAATATTTAATTAGATATACACCTTAGTTATCCATCTATGCCTGAATATCCTCCTGCCAATAGTTGTATTAATCTATTAGCAGTTTATGAAAAATAAAAAATAAAAAAAAATTAAATATCCCATTTCTTCTACATAATGCAAGTTAAAATGTATTTATGAGCTTTCCGGTAAAAAGTATGGCTCCTTATTATTTCTTGTCCATGCACACACACTCTGAGGGCAAAATTTGTGGACAACACTGAATAGCATCTAATATTACATGACTGCAGCAAGAAATTAGGTCACCAAGGTTGTCTTTATAATTAAGGTTATCATTTTGCTGTGCAATTCTTAATTAATTTCAGGATTTAGGCTAAGATTAAAAAAAAAAGAGGCAGGAAAGAGGCCGAGGGGTTTACAAAATAAACAGAAGCCTGAGAGAATCAAAAACATCTATGATTCAGTGTTTATATTGGGCTAATGACATCGAGAACAAATCTCTCTTGAAATACCATCTAAAGGGTAGAGAGTGATGGCTTTTGGAGGTGCAGCTATGTAAGCTGTGTGAGGAGAATAGCCTATCTGTAGTGTAATGCAGTGCAAGTAGTCCTTGACTTAAAACCATTTGATTAGGGACATTTGAAGTTACAACAGCACTGAAAAAAATGTGACTTATGACCATTTTTCACACAACCTGTGGCAGCACCCTTGTGGTCACAGGATCAAAATTCGGACACTTGGCAACTGGCCTGTATTTATGATGGTTGCAGTGTCCTGGGGTCGTGTGGTTATTTTGCATTCTTCAGACAAGCAAAGTCAATGGGGAAGCCAGATTCCCTTAACAACTGTGTTAAGAGCTGTGGCGGTGCAGTGGTTAGGATGCAATACTTCAGGCTAACTTACCGCTCACTCCAGGAATTCAATTCTGAGTGGCTCAAGATTGACTCAGCTGTCCATCCTTCTGAGGTTGGTAAAATGAGGAGCCAGATTGTTGTGGGAAATATGCTGACCCTATAAACTGCTTAGAGAGTACTATAAAAAACTATGAAGCGGTATATAAGTCCAAGTGCTATTGTTATTGGTATTACTCAATGGTGAAATCCAATTTTTTTTACTACTGGTTCTGTGGGCATGGCTTGGTGGGCGTGGTGTGACTTGGTGGGTGTGGCTTGGGTGTGGCAGGGGAAGAATACTGCAAAATGTCCATTCCTACCCCACTCCAGGGGAAGGATATTGCAAAATGTCCATTCCACCCCACTCTGAGGCCAGCTAGAGATGGTATTTGCCAGTTCTCCGAACTGCTCAAAATTTCCACTACCAGTTCTCCTGAAGCTGTCAGAACCTGCTGGATTTCACCCCTGGTATTACTGGATGAAATCTGGTGAGAGGAGTGGGCAGTGCATTGATATTTTCTCTCCTTGACCTCACAGTGGCTTTCAGTACCATTGATCATGGAATCCTTTTGGACCAGCTACGGAGGGCTGGGGAGCACAGTATTGTACTGGTTCACTCCAAGGCCGGTCCCAATTGGTGTTAATAGGAAGCGAGAGGTCCAGGCCTCCTCCACTGCTTTGCAGGGTCCCACAGGGTTCGGTACTTTCTCCACTCCTTTCTAATATCTACATGAAGCCACTAGGTGAGATCATCTGACACCATGGGATGAGATATCATCAGCATGCTGATGATACACTTCTCTATATCTTCATCCCTGGTGATCCAAGCGATGCCGGCACTGCCCTTTCTCAATGCCCGAAGGCTTTAATGGTCTAGATGGGGGACAACAGACTTCAGCTGAACCTAGCCAAGACAAAATGGCTGTGGGTACAAAGGACTTCTGGATCTAGTGGTTTATTATCATTAACTCGGTCTGGGGTTGTACTACCATAGACAGATCCGGTGCACAACTTAGGGGGTCCTCCTGGACTCACAACTCCTGCTCAAAGAGCAGGTAGTAGCTATGGCTAGGAGGACTTTGCATAACTTCACATTGTACACATCAGTTGTGCCTAGATCCTTACCTAGATCCTGAGGCCCTGTGCATGGTCACTCATGCCCTAGCCATCTCCTAGCTAGATTACTGCAATGTGTTGTACATAGGGCTACCCTTGAAGAGTATTCAGAAGCTGCAGCTGGGGCAGAATGCAGCTGAGCACAATCCTGGAAGCTCATAGGACTACATATATAATACTGCTACTGCAGGAGGTTTATTGGTTGCCATTTTGGTCCCGGATCCAATTCAAGGTGTCGGTCGTTACTTTTAAAGCCCTACATGACATGGGTCCAGGATATCTTAGGAGCCGTTTCTCTCTGATGTCACAAGCCCATCTCACTCATGCCCACGGAAAAGACCTGCTACACATCCCATCTGCTAAGGAATTGAAGTAGGTGGAATTAAGGAGAAGAGTCTTTTCTCCTGTGGCCCCATTCCTGTGGAACATTCTACCACTGGAGGTGAGATCTGCCCCCTCCATTTTGGTCTTTGGATATCAAAGCCTTCCAGTGAGCCTGAGGTCCTGAAGGGGGTGCTCACCGCTGGAGGTAGCAGCTGACAGGGTAAGAAGATCTCATCCCCATCCCAGTTGTTTCTTGGTTCTTGTAGGCATTGTTTTAGCGCAGTTTTTAATAATATTTTAATGTTGACATAGAACTTTAATAAATAAATACTAACTTAACAACTGCAGTGATTCACTTAACAGCTGTGGCATGAAAAGTCATAAAATGGGACAAAACTCACTTAACTTCTTGCTTAGCAACAAAAATTTTGAGCTCAATTGTGGTCATAAGTCAAGGACCATCTCCCTGGATAGCAGCATCTATCCAAGCACATATTTTGGGGCTTCAGTAGGGTAAGCTTGGTTAGTACTTGGATAGACGACTGCCCCAAAATACCAGGCTGGGAAACATGTGTAAAGTTGTGTTTGATTCAAAGACATCTTTACCTTTACTATTTCAGTTGAGATTGTCTTCGTCAGCTGGGATCATACATTCTCTCAATCAGATTTTTGGCTTACCAGATACTGTTGAATTTGTTAGAGTTTGCAGCAATCCAACCAGCACACAGTAAATAATTCAGCAGGATTCATTTATATAAGAAACTTTTTTATATACAATACCATACAACAGAAGCCAGGATCAGAACTCAAGAATCCAGAAGTACTGAATCAATAATCACAGAAGCTATATAATACAGAGGAGCACTCATATATATACAGATCAGTGAACCTAAACCACGCCCAGGCTCTGAGCTGTCTGGGTCACCAAAGAGTCCCTATTGGCTGATCTGTTGCCATGTCTATTCCAATTCATGATCTCTTATACACTGACAGAATTTTGGCAATTCTCCCTTGGCCTTGGAAAGAGGAGATCCATAATGACTCCTAGTTTTAATCTTATCCCTAATATTAGAGCCTCTTAGCACCACTCACTGGACTGTGTATATTGAGTATTAGTAGGGGAAGGGGCCTTGCTAACCTGCAGCAAAGGAGAGGTTTGAGGAAGTCATCTTTACCTAACTCAACTGTTGCCATCTTGCCAATGCGAGCCTCTCTGTGAATAGAATGGGTTCTATTGTCATCTGTATCAATATTTATTTAAGTTGATTTCGTGCCTAGGTAGCTTAGATGATAGAATATGCTTAGTTTTGATACTAAATCCTGTATTCAACCTTCCTCCTCAAAAGCAAAAGTGACCTACTTCTTATGAGTCAGCTGCGTTTGCTCAGTCCTCTGGACGTCAATGCTAGTTTACTACAAAGTATATAGGGATGTTTACGTGCATGTATGTTTTTATGTACGTTTGTGGCCAGGGAAAGCACATACATCTTTTTAAATTCTGATGCAAAATTTAGGGCCACTGCAAGCGATGGCTCTGATACACCAAAACATACACATATGCCAGTTCTTATGGCCACCTATGAACTATAAAGAGCAAGCAGCAACTGATAACGGGGGAAACGATGTCTTTGCTTTCGGTATTCAATTGCAGCATACATTGCATGCTGGGCAAAAAATCTGAATTGCACCCAAGGAATTAGGAAACAAAAGAGCTTTGTTTTTTGGTGTAACTACAAAAGCTGGACAGTAGCAAATGCTAGGTAATCTGTGACATGAATATGGAATGGTCCAAATCTGTGACCACGCAAACAATTGTAGTGCTTTTATGCAAAACCTCAAAGGCTTTCTGATTATTGTTACAAGCCTCCTATTGAGTGCTCAACATCATCTGCGCCAAATCAGTTTATGACCTTCTACTAACAGCCCATTTGAATGGAACATAGCTAGCTAGAAATTAGGGTACATGGCATATTTTTGAATTAAAATTCCTGCTTCATTGGTAAGCTTCTTTTGAAAGCTTGGGGAAAAATCCTTGCAAATGAGCTATTATTCGTATTTGTTGTTTTACAGGGAATGTTTGCGGGCTTATGTAAATGAAATGGATCGTACCTTTAATTACATCTAAACAGGAAATAATTTTCTCTTTAATGGTGGTGGCTCAAAAGATGCTGAAACATGGTAATTCAACTAATAAGCCTATTTAGTAGTGGTCACTGTTAAATACGCAAAATTATAGCCCATACTGTCCTTTATTTTGTGATGAATCAACTAGCACAATATTCTTATTCTATTAAAAGTGGAGTCTGGTAGAAATCATTATAGATCTTTTAAGATTTTCAAATCAACTTCCAAACTTTAGGAAGAATGTTGGGACATGAGAGGAGGACAGAAATGACACAGGCAGCAAGTTGTCCATATATTCCATGAAGTTCAATGTTTTGGACCATGGATGGACTTGGAGAATTCAGGAGTCCCCTGAAGTCACCCTACAAGATGACTTTTGCAAACCTCTACTGGTTTCTCTGTCATATCAATCTCCTTGCAGCAATTTTTCAGAAACAATGGACACATTTAATCCTGCATTTTTTCTGAAAAGCTAAACAAACATGTCTCTTGCTCTTTCTAACTTTGGGACAGCGTGAAGTTTGTTCTATCCTATTTCCTGATCAGTTTGTGCCTCTTCCGAGTTAATATTCTTTGTGAAAATATGTATGTTTTTTACATTCTTACCGCACTGCAAAATGTGACATGTGAAAACCAAAAGATAATTGCATTCTCATTTGAGCGTTAGATCAGGAAGTGTGAATTAGGTCAGTTTGAATTAAAATCCAAATTAAACATATGTCTTTATCTTCAGTAAGACTATCAGAGGGAATTATTACACAAAATGCTGGCCATGAGCATTGCATTTCTGGGCCAAGTGTCTTTACAGCAATAAGATCCAATATGGAAGGCCAATTTGAAGACATGCGCCAGGTATTTGCAATCGTGATGGTCAAAATACTCCATGTTCCAAGCGGAACCCGTCTGGGAAACCTAGCACTTGAAAGAAATGGATACAGGATACAAGATGGCCAGTTGGAAGGAACCTTCATACCAGCTTGGACAGTTGATCCAGCTAACCCAGTAGCTAGATGGCAGCAGTTCTCCAAGTTCTAAAGCAACCAATTCTTCTCATCCCCTCCCACACACCATCCTTTTCTAACTAAAGCAAGTAATTTACTTGTCAGGGTTCCAAGGAACACTAGTAAGTAGTAATATAAAATCATGGGCACTTCTCTAGAATACGGAGAATATGTAGTAGAATTATTTGGAAAGACAGCAAGCTGACCTCTGACCTTCTTCAGTCTTAGTTCCCATCAAGTGGCATTGTATATTAACTTTTGTTGTGGCTCAATCCTTACCTACCTCCATTATTTGGAGTAGATAAAGGCTAAACCGATTATACTCTTCCAAAGCAAAATTCTAAAGAAGGATTAGAAGCAGACTTGGGTTGTCCTTAGGCACCTACTGGTTACACAGTGTGGAAGCAACTACAGTGCAGTCCAGATGGGAATTTCTGCCTTGGCATAAATATTAAAATTTGTTTATAGCAATAGCTAGTATACAGAACCAATACAGGTCCTCAGTGACAAAGGTAGCAGGTAATGAACTTTTTCTGAATAACTTTCCTACTTTTAACAAAATTTCTACTTCTATCAATTGCCCTTATGCCTTTAACTTCTCTTATTGGCTCCCATTTTCATTTTGTCATTTTATTTCCTTTCTATGTGAAAAGTATAATGCTTAGTTTATATAAGTGGTGAAAGAGTAAAGAAGTAAATGTATATATCTATTACACTTATAAAGAGTAAACAAGTAAGTATACATCTATTAACTAACTGGCTAAGAGACTAGTAGTAGCCTTCTTTGCTAGCTACTACTGGAGGCACAGCCTTGTCTTGTACAGTGGGCCCAGAAACACAGACTATTGGCTTCTTACAAAGCCCATGAAAAATATTTTGTACCAAATGACAGAGAAGGAATAAGCTAAAGAGCTAGCTAGAATTAAGACATCATCTTTTGCTAGTTTGTCACTCATTTTACGAAACTTTTTTGTGATCTGTGGTGACTGAAAGAAAAAAGAAATGAAATGCTAAGTATGAGAGAATGGATAATTTCACTTCAGCTTTTTAAATAGTACAAAAATATTCTCCCCCAAGTTGAATAGTTGATCACTAGGGTCAGGAGAAAGACTGTCTACCCATCTGCTTTCTTTCCATAAATTTTCTATTTATGTGGGATTTTCCCTCCCACAAGGAAGTATCCAGAACTGACATCCCTAAATGCATTCCAAACATGATATTGAGTTCAACCATCCTAGCATCTTAGTTCCACCCAACGCTGCTAAATGTGGACCAGGTCCAAGTTTCCTCAGTGCAGGAAGATAAAGATCTGTTTGGGAGAATCTATGGTTTGCTTAAAAATATTGTATCTTGCCTTTTCAATATGGCTTTTATGAGTAGTTGTGAAATGTAATTCTAAAAGCATATTTGCATACCGAACGTAAGCGAAAGCCATCAGTGGAAATAGCATCATTGCTACCTTTTCTCTCCTATTCAATGGGGCTTAAATTCAGGGAAGAGTACATTTGTTGATGCGTTGATTTGTTGCATACATCAGAATAACAGCATCCATTTCCCTTCATTTTCCAACATAAATATTCAAGATGTAGATTGTCTAGGCACTGCTGATAATTTATATAGGTAGAAGGGTTCAAGGAGATTGAAACAGCTTAGTATAGAGTCTAAAGCATTGTAGCAACAAGTTCTTCATTTCAGCACAGAACTAACCCATAGGTTATTCTAATTGCAGTGGATGCTTCAAACCAGATAATGCAACAGAGAAGAAAGAGACAGTATTCATCATCTATTACACAATTAGATATTGTTTCTTATGACACTAGTACCATCAAGCATCTCTTGATCCACACTGAGCTTGATCTTACTTTTATCTCTTAACTGAGAATTACTAAAAGCAAATGCAATGCATTATTTTTAGACTAATCTAGTTTCATTTCATTTGTATCTGAATCTGTGTATATTATTCCACACTTTCCTCCTTTCTCTCTTTTCTCTCTCTCTCTCTCCCTCCCTCCCTCTCTCGCTCTCTGTCTCTCCCCCCCTCTCACACACAACACACATAGGCATATGCACAAATACAACATGTTAAACCCTGCATTCTTACTATGCCTGCCTTATTTGCTGCCACATTAAGCACTTGTTGAGATGGGCAGCCATACAAATTGAATAAATAAGTATCAATTTTATATGTATCTTGTTACCAAGCAAAACATATTGAAGAATGTAGGCACAGTTATAAACCATCCTAGAACTTTTTAAAAACAGCATTATAAAAGTGGCAGCTTGTGTAACAGTAGGAGTTTTCTTGGAAATAATTACAAGTTTCCACTGGAATAATTCCTCTTCACACTGTTTTAATGAAATCTTTTTAAAAAGAAAAGATAAAAGATTATATCTAATCCTTATTTATATCCTCATCCTCATCCTCATCCTGACTTGGAAGTATTTACTTCGGAATAAACATCTTGGCATTCAACTGTCAGTGACCTAATAGCAAATAAAATAAAAAAAATGAAATGCTATAAATTAAGACGAAGATGTCCCAGCTTCAACTCCTGTTGAAGTCACTTTCATGGATTATCTTACTTCATTATTTTTAGTAAAGCAGCAGTAGGGCTACAGGTTCGAGATACTGATGTAGTATTTAGAAAGAGTTTATGCTGTGCTTTTAAGTATTCTAAGCTTTTCACAAGGCCAGAGGTTAGTAAGTTTTGGATATCAGCAGGTTTGGTGCTCTGAAGACCTGCCATGAAACTGATGTGTTTTGCAAATAAAGCAAGTTGACCTGGTGTATATATGAGAGTAGGAACAAAACCAAACTCTAACATAACTAATGAAATTCTGGGGAAATACTTTAATGCTGAAATAACTTCAAATATAATCAGCCAGCTTCTACAGAGGAATAGGAAAAGGCAGATGAAGAAGTACAGATTTTAAGTTAGATTGTTCACACTTTGCTTTCCCAAGTCATAGAAAGTGAATCAATCAAACACTCAAAACCCCATAGGCTTGATATCCAAAGGGCTGGAAATCTAAATAGGATTCAGATATTATTTAAAAGTTGCGGATGGCCTTTTTCCCATTGTAAGAGAGATATAACTTGACAATCATCTATTCTGCTGGGTGATTGTTTTCCACTTTTTTAGAGCTAGTCGAATGTGCTATAAATATGGAAGAAAAGAAAGAGAAGGGGGAAAAAAGATTTGCTGGATATGGAAAATGTAAAAGCTGAAGAGAGTCTTTGCTGAGGGCCATATAAAGGTGGCATGCAATATATGTCTAAACAGAATGCAGAAAAGTTGTGTTTTATGTATCCACAAATGGAGAATTTTTTTCCAGCAGGCAAAAAGGCAGAAGGCTTCTGCCTGGAGGCCTGATTTTTCATCCCTCCTCCCTTTTTGTAAGCAGCTGGCAATGGTAATTAACTCATTACTATTAATTTTTGCCAACTATTGTTGGGTGAGTGATGTTATTTTTCTAACTTTATTTAAAAAATGGAAATAACACATATTAGGGGTTGGCAAATTCACAAAATGAATACATAAAAAAGCAGAAACATAGGCACTGAAGTCAACATATTCAAACATCTACCCAGAGGGAATTCATTGCTTTTTGAATTATTGCATTGCAACCTATGACCAATGTAGTAATATACACAGGGATACTGTTGGTTGAAACTGAGGGGCAGGCATCAGGAAGGGCTTGTGATTTTTTTTAAAAAAAATCTGAAGTTTTATGGTTCATTCACACTACAGATAGTCCTCGACTTAATGACTACAATTGAGCCCAAAATTTATGTTGTTAAATGAGATATTTGTTAAGTGAGTTTTGCTCCATTTTATGACCTTTCTAGCCACAGTTGTTAAGTGAAACACTGCAGTTATTAAATTAGTAACATGAATCTGGCTTCCCCGTTGTCTTTGCTTGTCAGAAGGTCACTAAAGCTGCTCACATTACCTCAGGACACTGCAACCGTCATAAATATGAACCAGTTGCCAAGTATCCAAATTTTGATCACATGACCAAAGGATGCTGCAATGATTGTAAGGGTGAAAAATGGTCGTAAGTCACTTTTTTCAGTGCCATTGTAACTTTGAATGGTAACTAAACGAACTGTTGTAAGTCGAGGTCTACTTTTAGTTGTAAAATTAGAGAAGGGACAAGGACCACCCAATCCACATTTCATCATAAAGAACAATCTAAAAGCAGTTGTTACTATAAGCAACGTGTATTTCTCTATGATCATTTTCAACTGAAGGTGTGGAGATTAAGGGTGGGATAAACGAGCAAGATCCTGTTTCTTAAATATAAGGATGAATATAATATGTGACATTATTATTTTCTGTGAAAATCCTGGTCGATGTTGTAGTGATAGAAATGATATTTCCTTAACCTTAACTTCTAAGATTGCTAGAAAATTTATGAAACTACCAAAACTATGCTGAAAGTACTCACTTTTTAAGGTAATAATAAACTTGTTTGTCATTTTGAAAAGCCTCTTTTTACCATGATTGTTTCATTGTTATTGCTGATCTCTCCAAAAATATTTTATCTATTTAGAAAGGATCATGATGGGTCTTATGATTTCTCCCTTACAGTGATATAAGTTGTTCCTTTATTATCTGTAATATTAAATAAGAGAATATATCCTAGTCATGTGGTTCAGATGAATCAACCTTCATGCCTTCTGAAATCAACACACATTACTTGAACAAGACAGAAAAGAGATGATCAGCCATGCTGATAGGATTCCAGTTAACAATGTTGCCAGAAGCCAAAGCGTTCACATCATACAGTACTAATGGCACTTTAGCGCATGAAAAACCCATGATTAAAAATCCACTGCTGATATGTTTGCTTATTTGCTGAAGGTTACAACTCCATACTCATTACTTTGAAGAAAGACTTAATGATACAATAGACTTTAGAGAAGAGTTCAGGGTCCATTTTAAAAATACGGTAAATATAATGAATCTTTTGACGTCTTAAAAACTAACAAAATAAACTTTCATGGATGACAATCTACTTCATCTGAGGCATGGAGTATTATATGTGTACAGCTCTTTTCCAGGCATCTAATGTTTTGATCTATGAACACTTATAATTTTCTCAATGTGTACTTGCAACTAGCTTTTTTTTTTCCTGACAGGGTTAACGTAGAATTCTTTCAAGAACTTTAGACATTATCCAACGCAACCTCATGCCCACCTCAGGAATCCTCTACTACTATACATTTGTCGTCGTAGGGAAGCATGTGGAACTCCACTTTGTACTCTTCCCTAGTCTGTTGCAGAGCTACTGATGTATATTCACTGGGAGCAATTGCTCAACCTAGTCTGTAGTCCTCTAATGAAAGCATGATCCAGCCCAGGCTTTACTATTTCCCTGATTAGAATCTCATGGGAGATTTTGTTGAATGGTTTGCTGAAGTCAAGGTACACTATGTCCAACATATTTCTGTGTTTTTTAAAAAAATCAGATTGGGTTTGGCATGATTTATTCTTGATAAAGGCAGCCTTTTCCTCCCTGCCAAGAATTGCATTCTTTTCTAAATGGTCACTAACTGGCGGTTTAATAATCTATTCCAGATTTTCGCCTGGTATTGATGTCAAGCTAACTTCGGCCTGAAGTTACACGGGTCCTCTTTTCCCCCTCTTTTCAAAGACAGACCCAGCATTGCCCTTCTCCAGTCCTTTGGTCCTGTGCTCATCTTCTCTTTTCTCAAAGATCACCAAAGGGGTTTCCTAGATAACATCTACAAATTCTCCTCAGAGGTAATTAGTCTGTCTCTGGAACTTTTAACTCTTTCAGGGTTGCCCTGTCTTCCTTAATCATCTACTTGGTAATCTTGGGTCTGCATTCCTTCCTTGTGTCAATTGTTCTGTTTTGATCCATTTGAATTTAGGTTCTCTTCAGAGAGAACACCAAAGCTTTGCCTCCTGCCAATGAATTATCGTACTATGGCACGCCCAACAGTAGGATATCTTCTTTTTAACTTTTAGTTTCATTTGACGGCTTACATTCCTTTTGTTCTGTAACTTTTAGCAGACTTCCTGGTAAATCTATGTGGCGATTATATCTTTATTATGTACAGGTAGTTCTCAATTTACAACAGTTCATTTAATGACTGTTTGATGTTACAATGGCACTGAGAAAATTTTGGATGCTTGGCAATTGGTTCCTATGAACAATTCATAGGACAACTGCAGTGTCCTAGGGTCATGTGATCACCTTTTGTGACCTTCTGACAAGCAAAGTCAATGGGAAAGCCAGATTCATTCAACCATGTTACTAACAACTGCAGTGATTCACTTAACAACTGTGGCAAGAAAGGTTGTAAAACGGGGCAAAATTCATTTAACAAACATCCCGCTTAGCAACAGAAAATTGTGGCCCAATTGTGGTTTTGTCAAAGATTACCTGTATCTGATAATAACTACATTAAATGTTCCAGTTCTTATACATGTTCTTTTAACTTTAGCTCAGTTGAAAGCTTCCTATGCATCCACAAATTTCCTAACCTGCCCCCTTTCCCCCCACCCCCACCCCCATTAGAATGCCTGCCCCTCAGGAAATGCCAGGAACAATAAATCTTGACCCATCATACAATATTGTTTGTAGAAGATGCTCAGGAGTAATGCAGTGATAGAGATGGTAGAGCATTCTTAAGAGTACAGAGGCTATCATGGCTTGTTAACACAGCCATTTGATTTACAAATCATAGCATACATATTAATGTGCTGTATGAACCTAGACATTATTTTAGTAAACCATCATGCTCATAGCATGATGTATGAACCAAGTTACCAGAAAAAGACATGATCTGTGTGGTTGATAAAATCTTCATAGAACGGTTGATATTCAGTACAATCCTGATTCTACCAACCATTTTCATTGCTAATGATGTTCTGAAAGTTCTGAAAATTTCTTATTTATTTAATAAGTTTATATAGCTACCCACCAGTTTACAATATTAAAATAATTTTAAAATGTTTCTAGAACAGAGGTGGGAAACTCTGATCCTCCGATGAAGTTCTGTTAATGTCAGCAGGATTTGTAGAGCCCTTGAGCCCATCTGTTGAATAATTACTTTGCTCATAAAAGATAAAGTATTTCTAATTGGATGTATTTCCAGAAGCTATTACTATATTTTACATAGAAGTGGAAAGGTTTGGATGATAGATGTGGAGCAATAGTGGCGAATGGAACCTAATCAAAAATTGGATTATTCTTCTGGACTTGTCTTGGGGTCCTAATAACATCAATGCATGGTGATCAAAGCCCTATAGTAATAGCAATAGAACTTAGTCTTATATACCATTTCATAGTGCTTTACAGTCCTCTCTAAGCACTTTACAGAGTCAGCATACTGACTCTCAAAAATCTGGCTCCTCGTTTTACTGACCTCTGAAGGTTGGAAGGCTGAGTCAACTTTGAGCTGGTCAGAATCGAACTCCTGGCAGTGGGCAGAGTTAGCCTAAAATACTGCATTGTAACCACTGTGGCATCACGGCTCCTATGTATTGACCTCAATTATCTTTAAACACATATATGTCTTTCCTGTTGGACCTTTTCTGTGGAAATAAGGTGAGAATGGATGGTTAAAAAAAAGTACATCTTCAAAGCATTGATATTTTAAGTAGCAGCTTCACATTGAATCAATCTTACCTTCATCCCATTTGTCCTTAAGAAAGGAAAGTGTATTAAATATGTACTCCTTTACAGCTTCCCCAACAACTGTTTACTTGTAAAGGAAGACAGTTCAGAAACTATCCACTTAAATACTCAATGTTTTAATAGAAGCACATAGAGTCCAAAGATTTCCCAACCCTTGTTACTCAATTCTAATTGAATAAGTAGAATTTTCCAAGCATGACCAAGTCTGCACTTTCCCAGGTTCTCAAAACTCTTCCAGAGAAAATTCTGTACAAACTTGTATGTGTATCTTTGGTATTGTGTAGGCCTCTCTCTCCTTTGCCTATCTTTTCTAAATTCCTTTTTCCATATCTCAAAGGGCACTACACACTTTTTTCTATAGTGATTCTGCTTCTAGGTTTCCTACTTTTTAGTGCCACAGCCTCTACTGAGTCAAGTTTTCAACATGTCCCACCTATATCTTGCTATCCAGATAGGCATATAAGAGATAGTTAGATATCATAGAAAAAAATGATATCTCATATTCATCAAAGAAGACTGTTCACGAGCATTTTAGGTTTGCCAGATGCATTTTCCCATTCACTGGAATTTCATGAGTATTCCAAAACATCAAATCATCTTATCTGATCACTGCCAGAGGCTTCATCATCACTGCCATCTCTACAAAATCCCTTAGCACAGTGGAATATAGATAACTTTATTTACATATATTAATGTTCTGATCTTATGGATATGCATAGCTGGGATGGTGCATGGAGTGGGTCAGGCCAAAGCAGCTAAGATGGATCCCTTTACTTGGCAACTATGCTAAATTTATACTGCCAAACTGGTTGTTAGCTGTGCTTATAGCAAAAAAAAAAAAAAAAAAAGGACGATACCAATAGTTTAACCAAGTAGGGGTACAATTACAATTTCATGATGATAAAAATAATCCTGAGCACAGAAGACGACTTCTGTTTCTACATGACATAAATC
>NW_027256883.1:136048072-136228072 GCF_029215685.1 Pituophis catenifer annectens | reverse complement strand
CAATGGCTCCAATTTTGTAGGAGCACCCCAGATCAATGGGACAAACTGTGAATTGGGGCAAAGACCCACATGCTTTTCTCAAAAGTTGCCACCTGAGTAGGCCATGGGTCACAAGAGGCAGCTGCCAGAAATGGATCCCTTCGAAGTAATACAAATTGGGCGGCTGGTGGTAGAAGTCGTCTTTGGCTGCTTGTGCAGTTCAGCTCTTTCTCCTACTTGGTGGGGCTCCAGATGCATTTGTGAAGCCCAGCTGGTAGCAAAGGAAACATAATGCAAGGGAAGAAACATGTCTGGAGAAAGGAACAAATAACACCAATTTCTGGATATCAACACATGCTTATTTTTGACTGCAAATCCCATCTTCTTCAAATAGAACTCCTAGGACAAACTCTGTGTAAAGTTGTATAAAGATCAATCCTCAAACCTACATTTAGTCATGTGATAGATCGACATTTCAAAACCCACTTTGGGAAAAAATATCTTCAGATACACAATTGTGCAGATAAATGTAAGATAAAAGGTATGAAGGTGGTAGCAAAATCCTTCTGATGTGTAGGCACTTTTCCCAGGTATATGATGCATCTTCTGAGCTTTTTCACCCATGAGGGCCCTTTTTACATGGACACTGCCTTTTGCTGCCCTGGCACACTGAAATGCAAGCCAGCCATGTGTGTATATACACAAGGGTAGGCATGGCAGCAAGCCCCATGTGAGTCAGGTCAAGGTGGTGATTAAAACGCTGGCTAGAAACCAGGAACCATGAATTCTAGTCCTCCCTTAGGCACGAAATCCAGCTGGATGACTTTGGGCCAGGCATTCTGTCTCAGCTTATCCTATCTCAGTTGTTGTTCTGGGAGGGAAATAGGAGGCAGGAACAGTATGTACTCTGTCTTAAGTTGTAAAAATAAAGGTGGGATGTAACTCTGATAAGAAATAAGTAAAATCTCAATTTTTCCAGGTTTCTTGAATGGTATGAAGGTATGCCTAGAGTACTTGTATTGAATTCTACCTGCAGATGTCTATTGCAGAAATGTGGAGGCATATTGCTGTATATTGCGGATGTGCCTGATAACCAGCTGCTATTTGTTTGGGGAATGTACAGGAAAGGAGGGTCCATACAAAGGACATCCATGTCCATCACTATGAATTTCAGATCCTTTTCTGACTGAAGGAATGGCAGAAGTGCCCCACTACTCTTCCTTCCTTGCATCATGCATATTTATGTATTTATTCAATTTCTATAGCTTCCCAATTCAACCATGTGACTCTGGGCAGCTTACAGTTCTAAAATTATAAAACACACACAAAAAATTGAAAACAGCCACAAAATAAACAGCAGCCTTGATGATTAATCAACTCATATGAGCCACGTGGCATAGTGGTTAGAGTGCAATACTACAGGCTACTTCTGCTGCCTGCCGGCTGCCTGCAATTTGGCAGTTCAAATCTCATCAGGCTCAAGGTTGACTCAGCTTTCCATCCTTCTGAGGTGGGTAAAATGAGGACCCAAATTGTTTTGGACAATATGCTGACTCTGTAAAACTGCTTAGAGAGGGCTGTAAAACACTGTAAAGTGGTATATAAGTCTAAGTGCTATTGCTAACAATAAAGCCAAGAAATGGAGCCCTTAGCACATTCTAAGTCCTGGGTACCCAGCCAAATTTTTAAATTTTTCAAAAGGCCAATAAGGTTGGGGGTATTCTTATCTCGGGGAGGGGGGGAATATTCCACAAGGCAGGAGCTACAGCAAAGAAAGTTCATTTTCTAGTTCCTGCCAGATATTATTCTTTGGTCGACAGGGTCTGCAGCATGTCCAATCTGTTGGATTGTGTTGGCTGGGTAGAAACTCTTGGAAAAAGATGATCCCTCCGGTAACCTTGTCCCAAGCCATTGTTTTGTTTTAAACCTGAAACTTGCATTGTGAGGGAGCAAGATCTGCACAAAATTCACATAGTAGCTCCTTTTGGCTTTCTTCATGGCTTTGCAAAAGGTATTAAGAAATGAATGGGATTGTGACATTAGCTCTGGCTCAGTGGTGAAATCCAATTTTTTTTACTATCGGTTCTGTGGGCGTGGCTTGATAGGCGTGGCAGGGGAAGGATACTGCAAAATCTCCATTCCCACCCACTCCAGTGGAAGGTTACTGCAAAATCCCCATTCCCATCCCACTCCAGGGGAAGAATACTGCAAAGTCTCCATTCCCACCCCACTCCAGGGGAAGGCTACTGCAAAATCCCCATTCCCACCCCACTCTGGGGCCAGCCAGAGGTGGTATTTGCTGGTTCTCCGAACTACTAAAAATTCCCACTACCGGTTCTCCAGAACCTGTCAGAACCTGCTGGATTTCACCCCTGCTCTGGCTCCACCTTTGCCTTTATGGTGTCAACCTGAAGGGAGTTTCTATCTGTCTTCATCAGGGTATCTCATGTTGCATTGAACAAATGAAGCTCTCTCTCTCTCCCTCTCCCTCTCCCTCCTCACATTCCTTCCTCCCTCCCCTCTCTCTCAGAACCGAGGAAGCTGCGGACATGGCCTCACCCTTCCATTGCTCAGTCTGATCATTCTGGATGATTCTCCGGAAGCAACTAAAAAGGGCTCATAGAAACCTATGTGGAATGCCATAAGGCCAGAAAGGTGGGACATAAATCCAATTAACCACAACTAAGGGTGTTGATTGTCCAGCTCATATTTATCCAGAAGAATTCAGTTCTGGGGAAGGCTGATCCTGCTTAATATAGTATACATGGCATCAAATTGCCTTGGGAGAAGACCCAGTAATAAATATATCATGGTGTGAATTTACATCGATATGGATCAGCCTTTCATCTCTCTGAAGAGAAGGGGTATCTCCCTCTTTCTCTCTCTCTTTTTTTTTTACATCACTTTGCATTTCTCACCAAGCAATCTTTGCGTGTTCCATCTGAGTTAAGACTGGGAGAGAAACTACTGTAGTGAAAAACAAATTGCCAGCTACATATTGCATAGGAAGTTTGTATGATATATCTATCACCTAGCACGGCGACGCATTTGATTTACTTTATACCAAAGCAAAAGGAGCTCAGATTTAAAACCAGAAAGCACTGTTCCATGACTGTTAAGATGGAAATATTTGAATGGCTGGGAAGCATTTTAATAACTGGTTAAAAAGGGAAAGAAGGAAAAAAGTTAGCATGCACGCATTTGTGCAAAAGTAGGAAACAGGGCAATACTTGATCCAGATTAGCAGCTAACATCAATATTTATTTCATCATGTTTTCTCTTCTGGTGGTAATTGAAAAGACCTTCTCATTTGGCAGGTATGGGAATGACAGATATGGAAAGGACTGTTGCCTATTCTTTCTTCACATTACAATTTACAAAAAGGGGGAGATTGTTTTTCTATGTGACAGCTCTCCACTACAGAAAAAAGGGGAAGTGAATTTTCTCATGGTGTTCTTTTCTGATATCAAGTTATTTGCTAAATCAGTCAAGGTAGGTAAATCTATTCTTGAATTGAACCTCCATGTTTAAAGGCAGTATATCTTGAGCACCAGATATTAGATGCCAGCTATAGGGAAACTGTTGATCAACTTCTAAACTATCCAAGTTAACAGAAAGTAAGATTAAGCTGATCTCTGATTCGGATTTGCAGGGGTCTTATTTTGTTATGCAGTGTTGTGGATTTTTATAGATAATCCTTAATTTACAGTCACTTACCGTAGTGTTCAAGTTATGAGACTCCCCAAAAGCTACTTATGACCCATTTTGACACACACACACACACACTCCAGTCACATGACATTTTGGACACTTGGCATTTATGCATATTTGCAGCGCCCTGAATCCATGACTTATGATGGTTTTGCTGGACATCAGCATTTACTTCTGGTTTCTAGCAAAAACTGCCCCACAGAGATCAATGGGGTTTGTTTAACAACCACGGCATTCGCTTAATGACTGCCATGAAAAAAGTCATAAAGTTGCCAAGCTCAATTACAGTTGTAACATAAGGACTATCTAACTCGGTGAAATATTCTACAAAGTTTGTTTATATTATTAAAAAGCCATCTTATATTGAATGGAATGGGCTTGTAATATTCTTTATATATTATTCTCCTCAAAAGGAGAGACTTAGTTGAGAAGGTGCAAATGGATCCTTCACCAAATTATACTTAACTTCATCTATATGCTTTAAATCTTCCTTCCCCTGCTCCAGCTATTTCCACTTTTAGTCATGGTTAAATCCACCAACAAAGTTTTTTTATTATTATTATTATTTTGCCATCTATTATTCCAAACAAGATGGGATGGATGAATTTGGTTACATTTCATCTCGCGAAGGCAGAGAAGGAAATTGCTTGAAAATCATCTGCACTTCAGTGTCTGGGTGATATTTGTGCAGAATGAAAACTTGTTCAATGGCGATTTTTATATTGCAGCTTGGATTACATAGGTTGATATTCCTTTTTGAAAATCCTGTAGCGGCACCGTTTCCCTTCTCAAGCCAGGAGTATTGATGTGAATGCCATCCTTTAAATGACTTTTCTACAGGTGTATTTTGTTGTGCCCCATTATCTTTTGCCACTGAAGTACAGGGCTGATACAATGACTCCATAATAACACACTGCCTCAGTAAGGGCCACTTTGCAAATTATTTTTTTCCAGCATAGATATTAATCACTGTGTGGGGAAAAGGCTACTGCAACTTTCTAACCCTGCAATTGTTAGCATGCTAACTTAGCAATATCTCCCAGTGGGTGTAAGAGACTTATTCTTTGGTCAGCAACTACATTTTGAATACTATACAGGATGATGAAACCCAGAGCCCCTCCTCCATAAAAATGGTAAAATAAAAAGGAAGATTTGGGGGGATGGGAAGCAGCAAAATGAACAGTTACAATAAATATAGGTAGTCCTCAATTTACAACAGTTCATTTAGTGACCATTCAAAGTTACAACAGCCATGACATATGACTGTTTTTCACACGTAATGACCGTTGTAGCATCCCCATCATCACATGATCAAAATTCAGATGCTTGGCAATTAGTTTGTATTTATGAGAGTTGCGGTATCCTGGGGTCATGCATTGAGTTTTTGTGACCTTCTGACAAGCAAAGTCAAAAGGGAAGCCACTTAATAACCGTGTTACTAACCTAATCACTGCAATGATTCACTTAACAGCTGTGGCAAGAAAGGTCGTAAAATGGGGCAAAACTCACTTAACAAACATCTCACTCAGTAACATACGTTTTGGGCTTAATTGTGGTCATAAATTGAGCACTACATGTACCCCTGTACTGCTTAGAGCTCGATAAAGAGAGTTCCTGTATAAATAGTTCCAGCGTATTATTTGCCAACTTTTAGCTGGAGCCACCCATACAATTGCTTATGAGCTTTTATTAAAAATCTTAGAAAAAACAAAAAGAACATTCTCACTCTTTTTTGTTATTAATACAGTTGGGCGGTGGGTGGATAGTCAAATTATTTTACTGCAACAAAAACTCATATGGATGGCGGGGAGTTTTACCAGTTATAAAATTAGGTCTGAGCCCTGATTCAGTGAATGGATAAATAAGCCAAATTTAATTCCCCCCTGAGAGTACCCCGTTGGATTCAGATCAAATTAAAGCAAGTTTGGAAGTGTAGACCTTCTCACAAACATCTGTAACTTATTTTAAAGAGTAATCATAGACTCAGTGTCGGGAATCTTGACAGCTTTGCAGTTGTAAAAATGTTATTAAATCCTAATTTGTTGGTGAACATTTCTATGAAAATAACAAAGCTTATAGGGCAGCATCTTATTAAGAAACTTGCCAAATTACAAAAAAAGTTTGTCCTTTTGTGGATTTGTAGAGGAGACAATTGGGTGGAAAGTCGATGAAATGCCACCTTTGGGTTCCTTAGTTTTAGACAAGGAAACTAAAAGGAATATAATGGTAATAGACTGGGTGTAATGGAACTTGAGAGAGTAGTTTGGTGTACTAGCTAAGGCTTCAGGATAGAAAATGGGAAACTTGAGTTTTAATCATACGTTAGGCCCAAAGTTGGTTGGGTGGCCCTGGGCCAGTCATTTTTTCTCAGCCATAGAAAAGAAGCAATGACAACCTACTTCTGAGAAACCTTGGCAAGAAAAGCCTTTCCTGTTAAACATCTGGCCACTTGTTCACTCTTAGGTGCTTAAAAAGAAAGAGACATTCTTTCTATCAGGATAAAATAGGCTTTTGTGTCTTCTTCCTCTGTCAATCTGGGAATTTTTTTTTTTTTAAATCTTTGGGACCACCTCTGCATATTCTGAAAACTTTATAAAGCTGAATATGTCCTTCTGGTGACTATATATGCCTTTAAGTAGTCCTAACAGCACCATAAACTCTCATCTTTTCTTGTCTCTCTTCACTCCTTTCCCATTCTAGCCTATCTTCTCTTTTCTGTGTCCCCCCAAAGTTGCTCTTCTTCGTCTTAATTAATCAAAGCCTTTCCTCTTGCTGTGGCTTTAACATCTCTGTAATGTAATAGTCCAAGTATCTAGGCCTAGCCCAGTTTCTGGCTGGTATTAGTTTTTGCTTTGGTTTAACTACAGGTCTATGGTGGATATCTGTGCCTACCAAAGTAGTAGCCCTCTTCTAAGGGAGAATTTGTCCTTTCTGCCTTTTCCCTGTCTGTCTGTTTGGTTAGCCTCTGGTAAGAGGTCTGGTTTCTGCAGCTCAGATGTTGACTAATTCCTGCAGAGTCTGCGGGGGCTAAACGACTCTCTTTTGCAGCCCCCTTTTTGTCCAAAGCTTGCTGTTTTTAATGAAATATTTAACAAACACTTATATTGCTGCCCCTGTGTTGGATATCCCACTTTTTATGGGATATTTTGCAATGGGATATTGCACCTTCTAGATATTTCTCCCCCTTTTGGATAACCCTTTTTGGATATTCCACTATTACCACCAATTTATCACAGATTCTTTTAAGTATATCCAAGTCAGTGGGTTCCAAAGAGAACCAACACAACAACACAGGTACCTAAGCCACAGACATACATGCATTCACAGGCTAGTACTCACTACTCAGCACTACTTCACTCTTCCCCACTGCTACTACATCTGTTTCTACTGCTCCACCTTGTGAATCCTACTATTGGAGAAAAGTATCTCTTTCTAGCTGCTTTATTTCCCCCCCCCCCCACACACACACCAACACTACCACAACCAACTATCTAACAACACAGCCAAGCTACAAGACAGCTATAACCAAGGTTGCTGGGCTGGCTGGGGAGAATGCTTAAAGAGACAGGACAACAGCAGCACAGGTGCTGGCTATGTTCTAATGAGCCTGTCCTCTCACAATGTGTTTAGATGGCAGTCTAATCTGGAGGACTTTTTACACTGAATCTTGTAGCAGGGAGCTCAGAAAATAGTGTAGTGCTCAGTCCTATGAACAGGATTTGGAAGAGGATGCAAGATGTGCACACATACTCCAAATGCATATGTGAATATAGGGAGGAACAGGTCAAAGTATATGACCAAGAATTTAATGTCCCTGCATAAATTCACAAAGTATGCCAAGCCAGTCAGGAGAGCTGGATAATGTAATCCTGGACCAGATTACAAAAATGTCAGAGAGGAGAGATCCAGAAAAATGGGAGATTTTAACTGCTCAGACATCTCTCAGAAAACCAACTCAATCAAAACTGCAGGGTTGCAAAAATTGTTGAGTAGCCTTGCTGACGATTTCATTTTCCAGAAATCTGAATACGAGACGAGGGAATCAGTTGTCCTAGATCTGAACCTAACCAATATGGAAGGGCTGGTTGAAAAAGTAAAAGCACTGGGAACTTTGGGAAGAAGTGGCCACATCCTTCTGGGTTTTAAGATTCTACAGAAAGAGAAATCAAAACATAGTAACATATGCATAAACTAGATTTCAGGACAATCCGTTTTAACCAGAGAGTCAAGTTAGTGTGGTGCATAAAATGGTTAAAGACACTGGTCTAGAAACTACCCTAGACTATGAATTGTACTCCCAGAATGGGATAACTCGCTGTGGCCAGCTTACCACTGCCAGTTTGCTACTGCCAAGTCACGTCTGTTGATTCACTGCTGCCAAACCATTGGACAATTCTATATGGCCAACTTGCAGTAGGGAAAACTCATTGCGGGAAGTTAGAGGGAGAGCTTGGTGGCGAGAGAGTGAGTAGGTGGAGTCTAAAATAACGGTGACCTGGGGCTTCCCATTTTCACATTCCCTGGCACTGCCGCCACTGCCGCCACACTGAGTTCCAGGCCAAAGGGGCTTGGGACAGAGACAGGATGGCAGTGGGTGGGGAAAGTGGCGGGGAGGCAGAGGCATCCCATTTTCATACACCTCTTCAGCTGCTGATGCCACTGCTGCCATTCCAAACTCCAGGCTGAAAACGTCAGTGGAGGTTGGTGGAATGGGCAATGCTGGAGGCTGGGGGAGTCCCATTTTCACATACACACACTGCCACTACACTGAACTCCAGACTGAGTCCAAGCAGTGGTGATGGCGGCGGTGTGAAAATGAAACACCTCTGGCCAATGCCTCCCCGCTACTACACCTCCCCACCTGCCATGCCCATCACATCACTGCCACTGTCTCTTCAGCCCAGAGCTGGGTGCAACTGCGGTGGTGGCAAGGGGTGTGAACATGGGAACCCCTCGGCCGCCACCATTGCTCTGCACTATGCCCATCCACTCGCCCACCCACCCAGATCTGCCTCCCATCACCCGCAGCAAGTTGTCCCCATGTCGAGTTTGCCATGGGGAGTTGTCCTGTAGTGACTTGGTGGTGGTAAGCTGGCAGAGGCAACTTGGTGATGACAAGCTGGCAGTGGTGAGCAAGGTGTGCTGAGCTGGCCACAGTAAGTAGTCCTAGACCCTTCTAGTCCTGTCTCAATACAAAACCAGCTGGGTGACTTTGGGCCAGTCCTCTTTCTTAGCCATAGGAAGGAGGCAATGACAAATCACTTCCAAGAAAATTGCAGGGATTTACCCACACAATTGTCAGGAGTTAAGATTGACTCAAAGGCACACGCACACACATAAACACGAGTACAGAAATACATGGACAGAAATCCTCAGGATAAAGAGAATGCGGAAGAGTTGGGAACATCAGAAAAATAAGATAATTGGATATTGGTTGCCCAATATTCCAATTAAAAAAGTAGTCAGTTTAGGAAATCCTTGTGAATGCATAGGAAGTAATCAATTAAGCTAAGAATTAAAAGGGGTATATATAGGAAATGAATGATGGAAGTACCAGTCACTTATATCCATAGTAGAGAAAAGAGAAGGGTTCCTCTCTATTCTGTGTTGCTCAGACCATACCTAGAATATTGCATTCAGTTCTGAGCTCTGCATGTTAGGAAAGTTTTGACAGTCTGGAGCCAACCCAAAACTTGTCATAAGGCCTGGAAGAAAACAGTCAAAAGAAACAGGAGGAGATCGGTATGTTTAGCCTGGAAAAGAGAACAGCTACAGGGTGACATCATAGTTGTCTTCAAGTATCTAAATGGCTACCATGCAGGGGACAAGGTAGACATCTTCAGAATAGTTCCAGAAGACAGAACAAGAGCTTGAATTGCAAGACGTAGATTTAGTTTTGACTTTAGAAAACATTTTCCTAAGGATAAGAGTTGTTCAGCAGTGGAAGAGACTGACTGGGGAAGAGGTGGTTTATCTGTTGAGGTTGCTGTAGTAGAGGTTTTCTGCAATAGACATGAGGTTGGACTAAATGTTCTCCAACCTCCCTTCCAATATTGTAAACCCCAATGGGGTTTAATTTGTTATCCCACATGCAATTATATATTTGTGATCCTTTATTGTATCCAGACAACAATCCTCTAAGATAGATCAGCCTATGGGGGAGGGATGCTTGGCCCAAGATTGCTGAATGAGACCCCTAACTAAATGGCAATTTCTTCTTGGGTTGATCTAGTCCAAGCCAGACCATTGGGTTGTGATAAAATTCCTCCCTCAGATGACCAGCTCACAAAGCCACTGTCTGAGTGAGGATGCTGATAAGTCATTTACTCCTTATTGTCATCTGGCTTCTAAGCAAATGCACATCCTTGAAACTATCAATGGTTACCTGATGCTGTAACCTATCCAATTTAAAAGGAGACACACTTAAGGAGATACAATGCTTTCCAATAAAGCCTCTTAGATAAAAGAAATGGTTCGAATGCACATAAGTCCACTGAATGGACTCATATTTCTGTATATCAAGTGCTCCCTGACATGGTGTGTGCCTATGTGTGCATGCTCGCTGGGGGTGGAATATTAAAAACAAGAAAGTTAGCAGGGTGAGTGAAGGGTGTAAACAATATATTGGGTATCCTTAAAGGAATGCAGTCATAACAAGCCATTGAAATTTCCATAAATAACACATCACCCATTTAACTACTAATTTATTATTCCAATTCTGATTTTCAAATTACCGAAAATGAGCTGCTTAAAACACACACGTAAGTTCTACTAATCTAAAGCAGCCTTCAAAGCTGGCATCCAAATCAAATATATCAGCCTATTGTGGAGCAATCAGTTGGCTATTATAACAAAAAATTAGGGCAGGAAAAATAAACCTTATGCAGTGAAATCAGCCATATGAAGCAAAGTTCTTTTTGAAAGTCTCCTGTGAAATCACAGCCTGCGCACCAAATTAGGTGGGTTAAAACAGCGGGCAGTCATTAATAACTAGGGCCACCGTTTTGATTATGCCCTCATAATACGTTAGAATCTGCAAGATGTATGGGTTGAAAGAAATTATAGATCCTGGGGAGAAAAGATATCTAAGCGTTGCTACCTAAAGGCTTAATGTAAAGGGACTGCCACATTCTGAATGCAAGTGATTACATGGCAGAATCACTTAAAACCTGCCTGCTTGCTTTAACATAATGATATTTTTGCAGAAACAAAGAGGAAACCTTTCCAGGCTAATTACGTTGATATATATATATATATCACATTTTCCAACTATATTTTTGGACTCTGAGTTGTCAAGTGGCTGGACAAAGCAGTGTTAAAAATTCAACAACCCTAATTACTAGTCGAGCAGTATAAAAACCTCTGAATAAATGTCAGTCGGGGAGATAAGCTCTTATCTTAATCTAATGGCTCCACAGACTTAATTTGTCAGGCCGGCCTGGTTGATGAAAAACAGGTTTCTATTCTCCAGCATTCAGCATTTGCAGCAACATCTTTCCAAATCTTTGAAGTTGAATAGCAATACCAGCAGCAGAACAGTCCTGTAAAAAAAAAAAAAAAAAAAAAAAAATTCCGGTGATGAAGCCAATTTAATTCCTATTGTCCTATTACGCTAATTAATACTGCTCTGCCTACACTGGTGCAAGAGAGACAAAAAATGAAGCCAATTTATTTTTAGATTTGTTACATTCTGGGCTAATTGCTCTCACCCCCTCTCCCCCGTCTATCCCCCACCACACACAATGTGTTAATCATTGTGGGTCCCTTCTGGCATGAGAGAAACAGGGTTTGAAATGAAGGCCTCTTCAAGGAACCATTCAGAAAGGCCAGGACAATCAATTCTTCTATCCCACAAAGTAAGACATTCCATGTGGAGGATTTGATTTGACTTGATTTTTTTCCAAACACAAGAGATACATTGGATCCTGAATGATGACTGTACCCTTGGAAAGCTCTTCCTTAAAGAAGACTTTAAATGCAGTTCATACTGAATGCATGCCAGTGTCAACAGACTTCATGCCAAACAAGTCGCAAAAGGAAAGATTTTGACCTCAAGTTAATGCTCCCTCCCTCTCTCTTTGACCCACAGTTATACATGCTTGGTAAACTCTGCGTAATTTTTAAAGACTGATGATGGTCACAACATTCTGGATTTTAGAGATAATGGAGATCTTAAAAACAAAGGCCACTTTAATTTTTTTAAAAAAGCATTTCAGCATGAGCAGGGCGAAGGAAATGCCACTATATCTATGGGACATGTCTGCCTTGTGAAACCATCAATTATAAACTTCTTATGGGTGGGTGTAAACTATAAAACATTCTGGAATTTGAGAGGCATAAAACCAGTGTAATGGAGCACAGAATCACAGACATAATGATGTGATGATCTCAGAATTGCCAAACAATACCAGCTCCATAAGTTCATCTCACCAAAAGAAAGGATAGACCGCAATGAGAAGAAAAAAAAGAGACCCTAGCTAGGTTTCCAATTTCCCTTTATTATAAAATCCCCTCCCGTTATTCCTTTTAATTTCTTGATGATAGATCTGTTGCATTTCTATAAACAGCCTTTCCCAGAATCCAAGGCAGCATTTTTAGGAACTGAGCCAGTTTTAGGCCATATCTGTGCTGTTGTGAGTGTGGGCCACAAACTGTGTCTGGAGTGCAGGAAGATGAGATGATGTCTTCTCTTTGCTGCACCGCCAATACAGTCGAACCCGTATTTTTCCTGCTCTTGAGTTGAAAGTATGTTTTCTTGTGTATGTGTTGTTGGCTTGTGTGTGGCTGTTTGGTTTGCCTGTTGTGCTTCACCTTTTTAGGCCATCCTTGTACTTTGATCAGCTGCTCTGCAGAGAGAGAGAAGACCCCCCTTGTCTGAATTTCTTAGTAAGGTCACCACTCGGGCTCTTTAGGAGCTGAACTGAATCTCGTCTAGTCTCAAATGCCTGCATAAAGGATGAGGCCGGCAGCTTCGGGAAAGAAAAATAATAACTCAAAGAGAAAATTGTATTGGCTTTTTCAATCAATGGAATTCTGAACATCAAGGGTTAAAACCGCCTTGCTGCTGAGAAGGGACTACAGTAAGAGAGTCAGCACCCAGAGTCCCTCTGTAAGAAAAAGTGTTTCTCAATTTGATAAATAAATAATAAATAAGTAAAGTTTGTTGAGGAAAAGCTGGGAAAATATAAGAGAGGAATTTTTATTTAAAGTTGGTTGATTGTGTCTATGTATACTGTATGTCTGTCAATATGTGTGCTTTCTATATATAAATACATATCCAATAAGAGCCATATACATACATACATACATACATACATACATACACACACATACATATACATACATGCGTGCATATTCAGTTATGTATATATATAGGTCCAGTAAGATCAATACACACACATACCCAGGAAGACCCATACATAGGCATACAAACATGCACAGAGATAGACACAGACAGACAGATAACCCTCCCCCCCACACATACATATGCCCAATGAGATCCATTAACAGGAAGGAAAGAGATTGGTAATTGCTTTTCTGAATCCCACAGAGAGGAAGACATAACCATAGGGTCCAGTGATAGCTATTCGTCTGAACCTGAACCCCTACTGACTGGCTGCCCAAGTGTCCCAATTGGGCCAGAATTGTTTCGAGCCAATTGAGCACCCAACCAGCATCTGACCAACCAGAGCTGTTTTGGTGCAGTGGTAAGAATGCAGTATTGCAGGCTAATTCTGCCGACTGCCAGCAGTTCAGTTCTGACCGGCTCAAGGTTGACTCAGCTTTCCATCCTTCTGAGGTTGGTAAAATGAGGACACACAGATTGTTGGGGGCAATATGCTGACTCTGTAAACTGCTTAGAGAGGGCTGTAAAACACTGTGAAGCGGTATAGAAGTCTGAGTGTTATTGCTAGTGCTATCGCTATCAGCCCAGGAGAGAAGCAATGTAAAGGTGCAGCATAGAAAGACATTGGGAAGTTTTCTGTTCTGGAGGCCTGTTTTGGGAAAAATTGCTGACATCTGTATGATGTCCACATTCTTGATCTTCTTGATAATAATAAACTCTATGAAGAAAATAAGTAAACACATGTCTTTGTCTGTCAATCTGTATAACATATCCAAGAAATGGAAGACCAGCTACAATCAGGTGAGTAGGAGTGAGTGAAATTGTCTCTCTGTTGCAACCTGGGTGATAGGCCAAGGCCACCTGGATCCCATTTTTGACAGCCCTCCAAGTAATTCAAGATTGCTACAGAATATTAGTGGCAACCCCCCCCCATACATTAAGACAATTTCATGTTGTTTTAGTCACGCCAACCACACAAAATAAGTGCACTAGAAACCTATTTTCTTAAGAGGGGAAAAAAGGCTAGTGGCAGTAAGAATAAGAATAAGAATAATTTTATTTCTATACCGCCCTTCTCCCGAAGGACTCAGGGTGGTGTACAGCCTATTAAAAACACAAGACAACATCAGTTAAAATAATTTAAAATTATTAAATGAATTCGGCTCAATTTAAAACCCCAGGAATTTAAAACCCAATTTAAAATTGTTATGTTGATAGCCCAGCCTGGCGGAACAACAGGGTCTTGAGTGCACAACGAAATACCCGGAGGTCGGAGATCTTATGCACTTCCGGGGGCAGTTCATTCCACAGGGCTGGGGCTCCCACAGAGAAGGCCCTCCCCCTGGGTGTCACTAGCCGACATAACTTGGCCGATGGCACCCTGAGGAGACCCTCTCTGTGGGAGCGAACTGGCCGGTGGGAGGCTATTGGTGGGGCCCCCAATGTAGGACTTGGCCAGTGATGCCTCTGAACCTGTTCCAGCCTTTAGCTGCATCTAAGGACACGGTTAAAGAAGCACTATTGACCTATTGTGGAATAAATATTGGCCAACAATGTCCCAGGGATAAGTTGACACCTTAAACTGCTTTTGTTCTTCAAAATCACTTGCTAGTATTTTCATATTCATTTGCTCCCCTCAAATCAAAATATTGTTTGCTGAAAGCAGGGCATAGAAAAACAGGGTGGTGTGATTATGTTTTATTATGATATATATTTATAATACTGTGCTGCTAGTGAAATCAAACAATGATGGAGAAGGAAGCATATTTCAAAAAGATATGTTGGCTGGCACAACTAGGAGGTGGAGTGCAGAATATTTGGAGGGCCCGTAGATTGCTCCCTGATTGAAAAATCGGTTGTGTCTTAACTAAACGAAGAATCACATCAATCAGTCCTGTATATTTGGAACTACTGTTTATGGTTGTAAATAAGAGGCTTTAAAACCTGCCTATTCACTCCAACAGTATTATCTGCTTTTGAATATTTGAAACCACAGCAATCTTAAATAAAGTTATCCCCAAGTAAACGCTATTTGGATTATGCTAGGGATTGCGGTATAAAATGTCACTGTAGCATAAAATGTCACGAAGGAACCAAGCTGGTCATCAACAGCAGCTTCTCACCTGCCTCATTTCTGATTCTCCAGATCTTATGGTGTCAATCTGCTATCCAGAAGCAAGTAAAGAACCCAGACTAGTCCCAGTAATGATACTGGGACCCATAACTCTAATAAACTAAAGGCACTGTGAGAATGTCACAGTGCAAACATTTAAATTTCATTCTTGCCTTGGGACAGAACATTAGTGATTATTGCTTTGTAATCGTATCAGTTTCTTCATCAGCAGCTTGAAAGGACTTCAGGTGGAAGGTAATTCAGAATTTCTGCCCTGGGCATTTTTCAGCTGAAGATATAACTCAGCGATAAGTGTTGATTTAAATTAAGGTTCTTAGTTGGGATGGAATTTTCCAGAAGATTGCTTATTCTTCCTATTAATTGTTAGATTCATAAACCCTAAGACATCTGTTGTGCTGTGGAACAGAAAGTGAGCAAATTAAAATTTTCAGCATCAGATCTAAATCCCTTTTCACCTACAAAGTCAACTACTGCTGTAATTTATTTGCAAGATTTCATTCCAATCTGCAGTTTGTTGCAGGACTTCTACTTGATCAAAAGGAATGACACAATAGCTCTGTTTTGTTCTTACTGGACTGAGCTTCATCTTTCCTTAATGACATACTGGGGCCTATAAAGAATACCCTCATTGCTTTGGGGTATTTCTCACTTTTCTCTGAGGTAACTACACATCTTTTAGTATTGTGTCCAAACTGTAACTAATGTTTGCTGAGAAACACATGGATGTAGAAGAGCAATGGAAATTGGAGAAGGAGCTTCTGCTACTATCTCTAATTTCTCCATTTTTTGGAGAAGGCGCAAACCCTATGGCCAAGGACATGATTTGCCTATGTTAGTATGGACCATCTCTATCTTGCAATGGTTCTAGAAAAACAACACGGAGAGTTAAAGTTGACTAAGAACAACTACAACAAGCAATTATTTGTTAATATATGTAGGGAACACAGCAGATCAGGGCTGTCAAACTCCCAACCGGTGGGCCAGATGCATCACACACTGGCCACACCCATGCCCGGTTTAGCAAAGGGGAAAAAAGTCCCGATACATCATGTGACACCACCGTGATGACATGAGTTTGACATCCCTGCAGTAGATGATTAGGAAAAAGCTGTGAAACTTCTCATGTGGCAGTGCAGAAAAAGTTGTGGCCCATATGGCATAATGCCTCTTCTACTCTACATCTATGTTAAGGTGCCTTCAAGTCAGTGTTGATTTCTTGCAACTGCTTGGACTACAGATTTCATGGAAAAGTTTTTCCAGAGGTGATTGCCTGAGCTTCCAGGAGTAAGAGAGAATTACTGGTCCAAAGTCACCCAGTTGGCTTTGTGGCTATGGTCTCCTGATTCCTAATCGGATGTCTTAACTACTACACAAAATGCTGGTATAGTAAGGAGTCACTGACTCAAAGACATACACACCCAACCACAATTGGTTTTGATTTGAATAATGTGAGAAACTGCACTTAACTAATAGGGAACTGAATGCCTCTAGTTTTTTTCTTGTGGTCACACATGAGTGTGAAAATGAAGATCCCGTGAACCTGGAAGGCAAACTAAGTTTATTCCTATGGTTTATCATTACTTGATGCTATCCAAACTGTTGTCTTGCTACATATTTGCAAGCCTCATGCAACTTTGACTGTTCATACGTTCAGTGCATTCACATGCATGCAACTGTAACTTACTATACGAATATATATTGCTTGTGTTAGCTTTAAAAGTGCTTTGCCATAAAACTTAATGGTTTTGATGCTGCATACCTAAAAGGAAACGTTTGTCATTTTCAGCTATAAATGTTTGTGCTCAACAGTCTTAATTCACTGTGTCAGATAAGAGGAAATCATGTTAGAATGTATTTATGATTTATCGCTCCTATCTAAGCTCCAGAGATGTTGGGAAAGTAGTTCTTCTTTTTAATCTAACAGGAATAGTCAGGTAAAACCCACACTAATCTAGCTCTTTGCTAGTGAGAAATAAAAAAAACATTATGTAGGCGATTCTTGGGCCTCTAACATTACAACAAGGTGCTTTTGACTGATCCATCTCTACACGAGTATTTGTTTCCCATGTTGAACATCTATTGCATGCTGGTGGATGTTGTGGTTGTATAAAGCAGAAGAAGTTTAAGAATTAAAGGTATGTCCAAGATCATTAGGGGTGGGCCAAAGAGTCTAGGCAGTGGACATTCCATACATTTTTAAAATAAAAGAAGTATGATTCTAAATCTGATATATGCTCTTTGTGATGGTATAAATTTTAGCTTACATGCTATCTGGGAGCCACAATTCATCTAAAGCTAAGCATTTTAGAGCCATGCTTATCATATATCTAGATGTGACCAAGATTGTTCTGCTTTTCCCTTCCAACTTGGACATCTCCTCCATCTGAAAAAAATTCCCAGAATGTAGGCTGTAAACACCCCGCAAAGAGAAGTATGAGTTTTATCATCGAAAACAAGCCAAGGATGTAAGGTTTTAAATGACTAAACTTGCATGCACCATTTGCCGGGGGCGGGGGGGGGGGTATGGGTCTCTTGTGTACATTTTGCTTGCTTGGACAAAAGGGACTTTTGCAGTAGGTGGATTCATGCCCTCTTTGCACATAGCTGCTGATCGTAAACTTTATCCAGGTGTTACAGCTTGAAAATATGGTGAACCAGCCCATTGACAGCATAAACCTATCTAAGAGTAAGATTTGTTACGTTCAATGGAACTTGCACCCTGATGAATAGCTATACAGTTTCAGCCTTAAAAGGCCTACAGATTTCAAATGAAGCATTAGAATCCATTTGTTTGGATGCTCAGAAGTAATTGTAATTCCAGTTTGTATGAAATTATTATTCTTATTTGAATATCAGTGTAGAAAACAAAGAGTCAAGTTTCCTTCAGACTGAGCCTCAATAGCATTCTTGGCAATATCGTGGCCATTGCCTTACTTTTCTGGACTGCTTCCTAGTCTAGCTACAACTCTGCTAGTAATCTTCCTACCAAGCATTAACTTGGTTCAATCTTGCCTTTGCTTTTCAAGATCAGTTAGATATGTTTTGAATTTTTTTTATATAAGTATCCCAGTGATCCAGTATGGTCCTGATCCCCTATAAAATCAGCAGTACTTTATTCCAATAACTCCTCAGTCTATGACCCAAGGCCCAACATTTTTTTTGTGGTTTTCCATCAACCTCCATCAATACAAGACAGGCTCTGATGGGAGTTGAGCAGGAAGTTTTTTGGATTTTAAGAAGTCAAAAATTCCCACCTGAAGCTTAGCCTAAAGTTTAACTCACAGAAGCCCAAATGCGTCCAGAATCTGACTCACTATTATTCCTTTATTGATGTGTGGAAACCTACAATCAGGTAAGATATTGTGGGAAGAAATATCCATCTGGTTCAGTTCCAAGCTGGGAGTAAGACATTGGAAACATGGAGGCTGGTTGGAAAGATGGTTTAATGATGAAGCAAAACCACATGGGTTCTCGGTAGCTGACCACATCGAGTTGAGAGTGAGGGGCTTTTATATCTTCTCTTGGGCTTTGCACTTGAACTTCCTGTTCCTGTGCAAGAACATGTATTCTGTTGACTGCTGTAGGGGTCATAGCTGGCTTTGTAGATTGCCTGAGCTACGTTTGGTATTCTGCATTTTTTATATTTCCTAAAATATTCCATTCTTCTGGGAGGGGGTGGCTTCCCACAATAGGATGTTCCTTTTGCATTCTTATCAGTTTGGGATGAGGTGTGGTTAAAGAAAGGGCTCCTTGTAGATGCTTAACAGTCCTATTTCACCCTTTAAAATTCTTAAAAATGTGGCTCATCTGCTTTGGAACTGGGGCCCTCTGCTTGCTATGGCAGATTTGAAATAGTCCACAAGTAGAAATTATGTAATTCTGAAAAGTGCGTTAATGTAGCCTTGAGTTCAAGGAATTGGAGGATGAAATCAAACAATTTCAACAGAAAAACATGTAGGAAAAGGATCTTTTTCCATTGTGTTGACCTGCAGCAGACAGGGTATAGGTTCTGCTGGAATACCGTAACATTTACATATAAATGCTTTGCTTTTTGCCCTTCTGGACAGACTGTTCTTAACATTGCCAAATAAAACATCTCCAGTTGCTTTGTTTATTTTCCACCTTTTTCTTTTCTGGGAAAAAAAAAGAATGAGACAGCAATAAGAAATCACAGGAGAGCTACAAATGTAAGACTTGGACATCAGCATTTCCTGTAAAAAAAAAAAATTGTGAATGAAGCAGAACAATTGCCCAAAATAAAATGCTTGTTTGGAAGCTCCCTAAACAGTCTGATCGCTGATGGGGAGGAAAGGCAGCGGGAACTAAATCCACCTTTTGCACACAGAAATGGAGATTCTCTATCTAAGGTTTTCAGCTATCTTATGGAAAATGGTATTTTTAATGAAAACAAAACAAAACAAAAAGATTTGGCACACAAATATATTGGAGAGTCTAGACTGTTCCAAGTATTTTTGTAAAATAAAAACGCTTTCCAGTTAAGGAGTGGAGAGAGAGAGAAAATATATGCTTGAAAAAATAGCATAAAACTGAATTGGATGCTACGTGTGTCTAGCATTAGCGGTAAACGTTTTTCTTTATTTAACTGTTCTCTGGAGGAAGGTAGAATGGATTTACATATTGCCAAATGTGTGAATATAAGGTAGATTGCACTTCCTGCTGGAAAGCTGGACCAGAGGCCCTAAACTTTGGGGGCCAGCGAACACATATGGAGTTTTCAGAGGATTTTTATGGACACTCTTGCAAAATGGTTCCATGGTGGCTCTGGCAAATCACAAAACACCAATTTAACAGAAGGCAAGCCGAACACTGGACTGCAGCCACCGACCATGCTATTTTCTAAGAATGCATTTGGGGCTTCTGTGTGGTCCAGAAGCATTGTGAGAAACAGGTATGGCTGGGGCCTTGTACTCCTTTTTAAAAAAAAAATAAAATAAAATAACCGCTTACAATTAGGTGACCAATTTTATCTAACAGGCACATTATCATCCCCAAGGGCTATGTTAGGCCAGTGTCCCTCAATCTTGGAACTTGAACTGATGTGGACTTCAACTCCCAGAATTCCCCAGCAAGCTATGCTAGGTGGGGAATTCTGGATATTGAAGTCCACCTGTTCTCAGCCTTGGAAGCCATATTAGGCCGGAAGCTTCAATGCTGCCACCTCCTCGTGTGTGGGAAAGTAGGAGGGGGGATTTAGGAGAGGGGAATTAGTAGACATAATAGCATTGGTCAAGGTCAGGGGCTGGGTTGAGATGGAACGGACGTTGATTGGAGCATGTGATCGACTGAGGAGAAGGGGGATGGTTTTGGGAGCTTTGAATTAGTGAAGGAAAGCCTGGGCTTTTCAGATTCGGGATTTCCCAGATGTGCCAGTTTACCTATTCTAGTAAAGAGAACTTTGGAAAATGCCTGCTTCCGCGTCTTTACTGGGAGTTGGGGGTTTTCTGGAACGCTGACACTTATCTTCAAATTGTCAAGGTTGAGAAATACTGGGTTAGGGAGTCAGTGTTAGGCTCTTACCCAATCCAGCAAAACAATTTTCAACCAGCTGACCTAGGCTGATTTACTGTAAAACAATCTAAGCAATTATTATCTAGCAATTATTCCCTCAATGCTTCTGGCCCCAAATGCACTCTTAGAAAATAGCATGGTTATCGCTTGGATGGGAGACTACCTGCAAATGCCACAGGTAAAGTGGGAAGTTGAAGAAAGATCCTGCAGAAGGCAGTGGGAGGCCACACCTTGTAGCCAAGAAGATGTCATGCATGTATCTCCGTGGATTCCAGAGGTCAAGCCAGAATTACTAAAAGTAGGCTCCCGCAAGCACCTATCAGGGAATAAGTGTACTTCTAACTAAAAGCATCTAGATTTCCCATGCAAAAAATTGCTGGGTTTGTTTTTCCTTCACAGTTCAAAGTTGCCCATAATTCCATAGGGATTTTTAAGGGGGAAGGGGGGAAGCAAGCTGGTAGGGCAGAGCTGCCTTTCAAGATGGCAACAAAATGCTTGAAGAAGGAAGGATGGTGGGACACGTGTTTGCTGACTCCAGGAATTCCAGTCAAATGGCTGGGTGAGGGGTTCCTGGTTTTGCTTGAACTGGCTCTGTGTGTCTTCTTGCTGGGATCAAAGACAACAGCAAGAACTTGTGGTCTTTTCCACATTTGAACTCCCCCTCCCTTTCCCTCTTTATTGCATTTAGAAGAGCGAGGAGCTTTGTTTGCTGGCTGTTTAAACCCTACTTCAAAAGAAAACTTGAATCAGTACATGCCTGTGCTATATACAAATTAAAATAATTGATTTTTGGCAGACTTTGGGAAAGATATATAAATTTAAAGGATCACATTTCCAATCCAGGGCTCCGGATGGCATGTTGATTTGGAACCACTGCTCTCTCGTAGAGCTGGAAGTTGGCCACGGAAGAGAAGGGAGCTGCTTGCTTTGATTTAATCTAACCTCTTGTCATGGCAGCTCTTTCTTCAACTCTTTACAGCTCAGACCTGTTGGGTTTTGGCACCAGTCCGTAGCTGCATCCTTTCTTTGCCTGCTGGCTTTGCGGCCTTTGCACAGAACCATTGAATGGGGAAGATATATAGGACAGTACTTCTCTTTTCTAATTCCCTCCTTCTCCTCTCCTTCTCCTTCTCCTCCCATCAGTGGGAGCACCACACCCAATGAAGCACAAAAGCTTCTGGCTTATACCCATCCTGTGACGGATGGCACTGGGTCCCACACTCTCTGCACTGCCCTAAAAATAGCTCTCAATTAACAATGCATTTCAAGAATTGGAAATTTTCCCAGAAGTCCATTCTTTCCCTCTCTTCTCCCCTCCCTCCCCTTTTCTGTTTCATTACATTTTGCAGTAATAATACATAAGCCTGTAGAAAACATGACGGGTAATGAAAAATGTAATTAATATAAGCAGTGTAAAGCATGTTTTTTTCCTCTGTTGTCCTTGCAGAAAATTGCTGCTTTAAACTGAGCAGGATGTGAAAATGCATAAAGCAAACACTGATATGCTCCGCTTTGTAAATATCTTATGCAAAACCGTGAAGGCAACTGCTGTTTATTATTTTACTCTGTCACAAATTCTTTTCAGAAAGTTTTTAGGTTGTTTTTCTTGCCTCTTTTTTGTTTTTGTTTTGCCCTTCTCAGATTAAAAGATGATACTATCCTAAAATTATCGCTTTTTGGTACTATAGCTTTAACACTTACAGATTCAAGATAAAAATTGCACTTTTTCCTTCTGTTTGGCTCCTCCTCCATTTCCAGAAAAGATAATCAGTTACCCATAAACCTTTGCAAAATTTGCTTATGTTTCCCATTTGTTTTTACGTTTTAGTTTTATTACACAAGGTTATCCTTAGACATGATCCAGAAAGCTACAAAACTACATTAGGAATACATTTCCCCCCAAAAGGGCCCTGCTATATTCTTAAAGCAACCTGGCAAAGTGCTTTTAATCCTGAAAGAAATTCTGAAATCTGATTTATGAATTAATGTTGGGGTAGAAAGACCAAAATTAGCAACTATAGCATGGCTTGAGTCTAGTGCAAATTCTTTGTGTGAGCCTAGCTATCTCTTTGAATTGGATTACAGTCATAAGCCATTTCCTCATGAGAGACTTATGAGGAATAGCTCGATAGCCATCATTGCAGTGATATAAAGCTTGTTACACTACTGTTACTTTCCTCAATAGAGGTTGACTGGCTCTAGATGCTAAAAGTCATTATATGGAAATGACTACAGAGTACATTTCAGTTAAGGGTAAGTACTGCCCTCCACTGAATCTCAGGTTTGGATAGAGTTTAGCATCACTTCATCATTTGCAGGGGATTCTGTAACTCCCATAATCCATATGGAACCACAGCAGACTAAGATCTCGCAAGCTTTGTATGCTTTGTAGAGGATTCCATAATATTACAAATATTCTTGGAACCGTTCTAAAATAATTGGAAAAAGTGGCTTTCAGAAGAACCACATTTGATTTGACTTGGAGTTGTTGTTCATTGCATAAATTGCTTGTCCGCATTGCCCAGTATTGAAAATATAGATTTTTGGGTTTTTTTGATACTCTCTAAACATATTGGACTGCTGTTCCTTTTCTCCTTATCTATCATGATCCACTGGCTGAGGACAATGGGGATCATAGTCCAGCACCTCTGGAGGTATCATCAGGGATAAAAGTCTGCCCAACCCAACCTGCATATAGTGGGGACTGAGTATGACATTTCTAGATGCGCATCAGGTTCTCAATCACTCACTTCCTACTCACTAATGAGTTGAGATTAGAGCACTTGGTAAAACATAATAAGATGGTCTGCTAGGTAATGCTATATCTACCAGCAGATCAGTGGTGGAATTCAATTTTTTTTATTACCGGTTCTGTGGGCGTGGCTTGGGCGTGGTGTGGCTTGGTGGACGTGGTTTGGTGGGCGTGGCAGGGGAAGGATGCTGAAAAATCTCCCTTCCCACCCCACTCCAGGGGAAGGATACTGCAAAATCCCCATTCCCACCCCACTCTGGGGCCAGCCAGAGGTGGTATTTGCCAGTTCTCCAAACTATTCAAAATTTCCACTACCAGTTCTCCAGAACCTGTCAGAACCTGCTGAATTTCACCCCTGCAGCAGATTCTACTAAACTGAGCAGAGTTTGTCATGGGAGCACTGCTTTGCTACTCTACCTTTGAAAACCAAGGTGAGAGGGATAAAGTTATCCAAGTTGAAATGTACCTGCAGGAGGCCATTATGGATTCTGATAAGACTTTCCAGCTAAATCAATCCAAAGGAAGTGAAGGCAATATGGTCCATGCCAGGACTTTTGAGTCATTCCTCATGGGCCATGCTGGATTCCTTAGGAATTCAGTCTGAAAATCTCTCCCACCATAACAATCCAGTATTTCAAACTCATTTTCTACAGCCAGCCAAAAATTGTGACTAGTTTATTTTGTTCTTTTTTCTTTCCCATTCTCTGTAGCTGACACTTAATATTAGTTACTGTTTATTTTTACCTTGTTCCCAGAGCTAAAGGTTTTCACTTCAGACTTCAGTTGTGCATGACCCACACATACCATGCCTTTTGTTCTCTGATCTAAAGAGATCCCTTCAAAAAGCCAGGCCTCTCTCTTGTTCCATTTTGCACAGCCATTTGGAGTCCCAGATGCAGGAAATGAAATAATCCACGCTCATACAGGCCTGAAAGTGCCCATCTGGCACACAGGAACATCACTCTGCAGAATCACATAAGCGTGAGTTCACTTTTGTTATGGCATTTCATAAACAGAGAAGCAGAGAGCAAACAGGGAAGGCCTTTGAGATAATAACGATCATATTTATCACAGATTGGCCTTAAAATGCATGTGTGCTTGTAAAGCGGGTTTGAAAGCACAAAGGAGATATATCTCTGGTGAAAATGTCACCTAATTTTTCTCATTGTTTCGTCTTCAAGAAGACTGAATGTGGGTGGAAGCATAGAAGATGCCATCATATCCCTCAGTAATTAGAGGCATGCAATTTTCGCCTTAAAAGAAATACTTTGTAAAACCTCAAAATATAAGGTGTATTTTCTAAAACACAACAAACCAACTCTGGATTTAGAGCTACCTTAACTGGGCTACTGGGCTAGTCAACAGCAAGGAGATGGACAATGTTTCCTAATATAACAGAATAACACAGTTGGAGGTCTTCTAATCCAACCTCCTGCTTAAGCAGAAGACCCTGTACCAGGGGTGTCAAACTCAATTTCGTTGAGGGCCGCATCAGGGCTGTGGCTGACCTCAGGGGGCTGGGCAGGTGTGGCCGACTGGGTGGGTGTAGCCGACTGAGTGGGCGTGGCCAGCTTGACGTCACTCCCCAAACTGCTGGCATGTTTCCTCTTTGCATTGGGTAGACAGGGCCAAAGCCACTCTGGCCTGATGTTTCCTCTTCATATTTAGTAGACCAGACCAAAGCCACGCTGGCTGGTCCCTTACATTTTCCAGGATGGCCCCATGGGCCACATCCTTGTGTTTGACACCCCTGCCCTATACCATTTCAGACAAATGGCTGCCCAGTCTCTTCTTAAAAGCCTCCAGTGATGGAGAACATTTCCTAATTTGGTAGCCCAAGTTATAGTCCCTCTAAGCCTGACATTGTAAAAGTACCTTGAAAGGGTAAGTACGGGTTACTCAAATGAAACTCAAATATTATTGTGCATTGACATCTTGGCAGTTTGAGGGGAAAAAAGTTAAGATGGCAGCCACAACGATGCAGTCAAAGTCACATCCCTTGTTTATGTGCATGGTGATGCATGTAAGGAAGGTTGCATGGTTGTTACTTCACTTCTGTGGCTCTGCTGTGGACATCCAATTGTCCATGAGCTCAGAAGCATATGGAACCAGGTTCTAACTCAATGTAGAACAGATCTCAGCTTCAGTTCTTGAAATCTTCAGAGGGTTGTAAACATCCCAGATAGGAATTCCAGAGGGCTAATTTCAGAGTCAACCTAAAGTAGTTTCCTACATTCCTGTCATTATACTATAGGTAGTCCTCAATTGATAATCATGACTGGGACTGGAAATCCCATCATAAGTCACGCCAGTCATAAGTCAAGGTGCCCACATGATTGGAAGTAATTTCATGGCCTTTTTTTACAGCAATCATGAGGTGAATATGGCAGTCATAAGTGTGAATCCATTCATTTGAATGGGCATTTTTTTGTTGGAAACTAGCAAAAACCGTCATGAGTTCTCATTCACCCTTCACCAAAACTATTTTTTAATATATGATTTTTACTAGAATTTTTTTTTACAGAAGTAAAAGGTAAACAGAGAAAGTTAAGAAAAAGAAAAAAAAGGAAAATTGTGAAAAGCAATGCACATAGAAAAACATAATTAAAGAAACTTCTGATCTTCATTCAGCAATTACAAACTTAGTATCCTCCCTCTCTAAAATTACATTAAATTGTTCCCTTCTGTCCCATATTCAACCTTTCTTAATCAGCAAATCCATAAATCACCATTTCATTTTTCCCCTATTTTTCACCCTTGAGCAAATCCTGACTATTCAAGTGGTTACCTTTTCCAAAATACAGGCAAATACAACTTTGTGACAGATAAAGGGGATAATAAAACAAAATCTGTCTTCTCTCTCTCTCTCTCTCTCTCCCCCCTTTCTTCTCATGCACACACACAACAGACATCAAGTGATGACATTTAGCAGTAAGGTTATCATTGCAAAACAAGGAACAAAGCTGATGTTTAAATTAATTCTGTTGGAGCAAGAAATGCAATTTGGAGGACTCCTTTGTTTAATCCAGAACGTCAATACAATTTCCTCAATGACATAAGCACTCATTGGGCTATTCTGCTCTATCAGAATGAGATTCTTGATAGGCAGGTAAATTTCTTTGGAGATTCTTAGTCATCCAGGTCATGGTTGTCCCAAAGGTGCTTTTTTCAAGAGGCAACTGGACTTTCTGGTTTTTCTTTGAAGACGTTTCACTTCTCATCCAAGAAGCTTCTTCAACTCTGATGATAGGCAGGTAGCAACCTAAAACTGGTAGCAGCCTAAAACTGAATACTTAGTTCTATATCAGGAAGGCAAATGAGACTATACATGCTTTTGACTGGAAAATACTGTATATAGCATTCGGACTTCATATAGCATTCGGACTAAATTTCATTTAGCCTTTCAGATAGATGCTTAGGTTGGAGAAGACCAATCGTGCAGTTGACACTGTTAGCCATTTCTATTGAAAGCCATGCATAGGTTGTGAAAAATGATATGCATATCTACTCAGAACTGGCTCACAACATGAGACAATGCAAAATGTGGCATCTTCATGGTGAAGTATTGTAGGCTTCCATGTGATGATCAAGATGCTAATCCTAGGGTTCTCTTCTAATAATTGAACATCTCATGCATTCAAGGTGTTTACTTCTATAGGAATAGAAGCTCACCATGTGAGAAATATTATCCCAAATGCAATTCTTTCTTACTGTTTTAATTAACAATGCGAAGACTAAAGAATGCATCTATTCTGCAATGTAATTCTCAATTTCAAAAATGCATAATTTGAGAAAACAGTATTCTCAAACTATATTGCTGAATTAATTCATTGCCCAAAATTGTGCATTCAAAACTTCATTTTTAAAATAAATAATACTTTCAAAGATACTGCTAATTTTGATTGATCCTTAAAAAAATCAGTTAATAATGCAGGAAGGAGATGGGATGAGACAAATATGAAAGTGAGTAACAGTAAGAGAGATCCATTTGCCTTTTATAAACAATGCCTAACCATTGTGTGTGGATGACACACTAGATGATAAGCAAAGACAACACGAGCCATGATCTTGCAAGCCTTGTGTCTAATCTGCTTTTAAGACCCTCTTGAAGACCTCCAGTGAAAGGAACATACCACTTAATAAGGCAGCCAATTCCAATAATTAATTTATTATTAAGTGGTATGTTTCTTTCACTGGAGATCTTCAAGAAGATCTTAAAAGCATGATGAAGCCGTTAAGGCCAACCTCTTCAACACATTCTTCAGTTCAGTCTTTGTAAACAGCGATGGCTCAAGCCCCACATTTCCTAGTTGTACCTCAACCAATTGCAACAATCTGTTACATATAAATTTTACAGAAGATAACATTGAAAAAGCACTATGCAATCTAAAACCATCTCTATCCATTGGCCCTGATGGATTATGTACCTACTTCTTAAAAAAGCTTTCCACTGCCGTAGCAGAACCTCTAAACATAGTCTATGAAATATCCTTCAGAACCAGCTCCTTGCCCAACCTATGGTCATTAGCCACAGTCATCCCTTTCTTCAAAAAGGGGGACCCCAGCCTAGTTGAAAATTACAGACCAATCTCATTGTTGTGTCACCTGCAAAGTCATGGAATCAATCATAAACCAATCCATTACCCTCCATTTAGAGACAAAGAACCCACTCTCTAACAAGCAATTTGGTTTCAAAAAAAATTTGTCCTGTAATCTGCAACTACTTTACTGCAAAAACATATGGACTACACATCTTGACCAGGGCAAAGCAATAGACACAATTTACATAGACTTCTGCAAAGCCTTTTATTCAGTGGTATGCAACAAACTACTGTTAAAACTAAATTCTTACGACATTTCTAGACCCTTGCATAAATGGATAGCTGCGTTCTTGTCAAATAGGCAACAAGTATTCAAAATAGGAAGTGCCTTATCAAACCTTGCACCAGTTATCAGTGGTGTCCCCCAAGGCAGCATTTTAGGGCCCACACTCTTTATACTTTACATAAATGACTTTTGCGATTATATTACAAGCAGCTGTGTCCTCTTCGCTGATGATGTAAAACTATTCAACACCACCGACAACACTGTTGCCCTACAAAGCGACCTTGACTATGTGTCAGAATAGTCAAACAACTGGCAACTCCAAATCTCAATCAACAAATGCTCTGTCTTACACATTGGCCAAAAAAAATCAGAGCACCAAATACAAGCTGAGCAGATATGACCTCGTAGGCGACCCTCACTCTGTCAAGGATCTTGGAGTACACATCTCAAATGATCTAAGCGCCAGAGCTCACTGTAACAGCATTGCCAAAAAAGCATTAAGAGTTGTTAACCTAATCTTGCAAAGCTTCTTCTCCGGTAATATTGTACTGCAAACTAGGGCATACAAAACCTTTGGTAGACCAATTCTCGAATACAGCTCGTCTGCCTGGAATCCACACTGTATATCGGATATTAACACAATAGAGCGAGTCCAGAGGCATTTCACAAGAAGAGTCCTCCACTCTTCTGCCCCCAATAAAATACCTTATGCCACCAGGTTTGAAATTTTGGGCTTGGATAACCTAGAACTACACCGCCTATGGGCTGACCTAAATGTAGTACACAAAATTATCTGCTACAATGTACTACCTTTAAATGACTACTTCAGCTTCAACTGCAATAATACATGAGCACACAATAGATACAAACTCAAGGTAAACCGCTCCAAACTCGATTGCAGAAAATACGACTTCAGTAACAGAGTGGTCAATGCCTGGAATACGCTAGCTGACTCTGTTGTTACATCCCCACGCCCCCATAACTTTAACCTTAGATTGTCTACTGTTGACCTCCCCCTTTCCTAAAAGGTCTGTAAGCAGCGTGCATAAGCACACCAGTGTGCCTAACGTCCCTGTCCTACTGTCTCCATTTATTTGTACACATTTACTATGTTCATATTTATGTTTATACTTATACCTGTTATCAGGTACATGTTAGTCAAAATAAATAAATGGAATGAAAAAGCAGATTAGACACAAGGCTTGCAAGATCATGGCTCGTGTTGTCTTTGCTTATCATCTAGTGTGTCATCCACACACAATGGTTAGCCAACAGCATTGTTTATAAAAGGCAAATGGATCTCTTTTACTGTTACTCACTTTCACATTTGTGTCATTCCATCTCCTTCCTGCTTTGTTAACTGATTTTTTTAAGGATCAATCAAAATTAGCAGTATCTTTGAAGTATTATCTATCCTGTTGCTATTGGTTGTGATCCTGCAGAAGTCTCCTCCGTCCTTGATATGACAAACATTTAAAAATCTGCTTGCATATTATTCTTCCTTTCTGCAAATCTAATTAAATCTAATCTAGTTTCTTTAACTACTTCTGATAAGACTAGGTTTCCAGTCCTCTCACCATAAAGGGAACCATCCTCTGAACTTGCTCTAGGTTGTCAAAACCCATTTTTAGCCTGTACATGAGCTGTTAGGAATGTGTATGCTTTGAAGATTATTTGGAAGTATTACGCAGGACCTTAAGTAAGCTTCTCTACTATATGTTGGACATACCCCTCACTTTCCCCACTCAGTTTGCCAGGGGTGTCAAACTGGTGGCCCGCAGGCTGGTTCGTCATGCACAGGCTATATCTACCCCAGCTCCGTGAAGAGAAAAAACATTGTGAAATCTCATGTGATGGCAATGTGATGCCGCAAGTTTGACACCCGTGTTCTATGCACTTCCAAAAAGCACATTTTTAAACAGAGAAACTTTAATGAATCATCTCCTGAGAGCACTTTTCTTTCTACGTGCAAAGAATCCTAAAGAATTATGTGAATACTTTCGGTGAACACCAAAGAAGTCCTGCGGTTGTGAAGAACCTAAGAATTTCTTCTAAGTCCTAATAGTTCTATGTTTATGGGGAGAACAGTTTCCCCACAGGCTATCCTCATAGTTTTTAACCAGAAGTGAATCCTACTGAATTAAGTGGCATTTACTTCTAACTAGACATGTAGACAGTGGTGTGATTCAGCCAGTTCGCACCACTTCGGGAGAATCGGTTGTTAACTTTCTGAGCAGTTTGGCAAACTGGTTGTTGGAAGAAATCATTAAGGCAGAGAACCGGTTGTTAAATTACTTGAATCCCACTACTGCATGTAGAGGATTGTATATGACAGGAAATGCTGATAGAAAAGCCACAGTTAGGCCCATATTTAGGTTGCAAAAATCTAGACCAAAGGTGTCAAACTCGTGGCCCGTGGCCCGGATGTGTCACGTCCTGGGTACACCCACCCCGGTTTAGCGAAGGAAAAAGTCGTGATAGATCACATGACGAGGTGACACTGCAAGTTTGACACCCCTGATCTAGACAATCATCAAATGGTAGCAAAGAGTTAAGCATTTTCTACTTGTTGCCATCTAATGGTTATCTGAATTTTTGTAGCTGATGTAGAATAAGGGTTTAAGGACATTTTCTAATCAGAGAAAGCAGTACTGGAGAAATTTCCAATCAAGATAGAAAGACTGGTTGTCAAGAATTATTGGACTGTTATCCCAAGTATCTAACAGCGACCCAAATGCTTTTTTAAGGCAGGACAGACCACTCACCAGTCTGGCAGTGTCCTCCATGTTTCTTTGATGTGCTTTCTGAACTGACCAGATTTTTAGATGCCCCTTCAGCAAAGTAATGCTTCAAGGATTTGATAACAGATGGAGACAACTATGAAGCCAGTACAAGCTGCTCTGTACAACGCAAGAGAGTGCCTTCTTGCATGGGTCATTTCCTTTAAATCAACCTTCCTCAACCCGGTGCTCTTCAGGTGTGTTGGACTTCTACTATTACAATGCTCCCCACTTCCTAATTGTTTATCACAGTGACTGGAGCTTATTTGAGTTGAATCCCCAAATACCTAGTAAATGTCAAGAAAATTGCTTCAGTGTTATCATTAGGCAATCAAAGCCCAAAAGAATTGATTCTACCGTACCACCAGTTTCTTATGTTTACTATAAATTGACATTGAATCTGGGATAAATACATTTGGCATCTTTTAGAACCTGACAACCTGCTGGGTTCTAAAGGACGTATGCTAATTTTTGGCAATAGTTTAGAATAAGTATCTATGTTATGTTCTGATTCATAAGTCAGACTCCTGTCTCTGCTGGCACTTAGGAAAGATTCACACATTCCTCCAGAAAAAGGTAGGGACATGACAAGATTCTTTTAGCTTGTCAGTTTCACATGGAAAATGTTTCTAAGTACACTTGGTGACAGCTGGTGTTTTCTATGTCAGGGACAGGCCTTGAAAATGGAAGGGTAACCTGACAGAGTAACTACCAGCTGTCCTCGGCTGAGGCCACATTTGTAAGCATGCACGGCAGGATGCTGATAGCAGAAAGCCACCTGAGAAAAAGTCATGTGTGAAAGTAGCCCACAGTTTTACCAACAGTGTACTAGTTCTACTGCATGTGGGAGATACATTCTTAGCATAATGGAGCCTAGAAAGGAAATAAGCCAAAAAAAAAAAAAAAAGTCCTGGGTGAAAAACTGTCTTTCCTCAGGATCACCTGGTATTTGTAGTAGCCTAATTAGTCAACTCTAATTGTATACAGCAAGCGTGATAAGAATGGTAGCATATAACAATTCATGTAGTCAGAACAATGTTTAATAAACAAGTATAACTTATAACATTGCAGATCATCATCTATGCAGATCATGGTTATTGGAATTTAGTTGCAAGTAAACATACAATTTTAGGATTATGGTCTGAGAGATTGAACGAGAACCCTAAGGCTACAGTTCATATTCTTCTCCAGCCATAAGATCAGTAGAGTGTCTTAGATTAGCCCTCAAGTTAACCATGGACTCTCATTGCGAAAGAGGCTTATGATTGGCCTACTTTATGAACTGTAAGGACTCGTGAGGTAATGTGAGCTAAGTGCTTTGAACAAACAAAATTATGATTTATGAGGTCTGACTAACTCAATAGCACACAACATTGGTTGTTGCACGGCATCGTGGCATGGCTCAATGTATTGCATTTTACTCCTGAAAAAAGAAAAAAACAATGGTATTTGAAGAGTGGAAAAATGAGATTTACTAATTTGGGTAGATAAGTTTAGACCTGGCAGAACAACTATGTAATCATTGTGCAAGAAACTTCGGTGTTCAGAAAAGCTCTTCCTGCTCTCATTAATCTAGCCCTGTGGTTAATGTGCTTGATTCACCATTTGGCACCATGACAGGAAGCTTTGTATCAGGGAATAACTTATTATAATAAGTAAGTTTACAAGCAGAAATAAGCTATCCCAGCTGACTGTAAGAGAAGTTGCAGAGTTTCCAAATTAATCTTAGCTCTAACCCTGAAAAGCCACAAAGCTAATTGGAGAATTGAAAGCTTTCAAAACATGTTAGGGAGCTTGATGGGAACACGTTGAAATAAACACAAACATTTAGATAAAGCCACCATTTTAATTGTATTAATTCTGCCAATTAATGATAATGGAAGAGCCGTCCAATTAGCTAAATAGCTAATAGTTTTATCAAGCAGAGGCTGGCAATTTAAAGCAAACAAATTCTTTCTAATTTTATCCCCTTGCTCACTAAGATATTTAAAGGATAATGGGGGAATCCAATAAAGGATATTGCTCAAAGAGAGCTACATTTAAATTGTCTAATGGCTTTAAGAGTTTTACCTCAATTAACAAATACTAAACCTGAGCACTTAGTGAATTCCTGTAAAAGAGAATCATTTGGCCAATTGAGAAGAGTTTAAAGAAATTTATAAATTAACATACTCTCTGCATAAGCATTATGCATTATGCTACATTATGACTGATGCTCTTCCCCCATTGGTATAGCTCCAAAGCCACCAACAAAAAGCAAGTGAAAAATTACAGACTGGAGACATGGAGAGAATTTTATTTACTGAAATACTCAACAAAATGGAGAAGAGCAATTATTTATTTGAACAGTGAATATTGGTAGAAAGAGGTCAACCCATCTGCCATACTGGGGAAGGGACAAATTCTAGAAGCTCTTTCAGTTTGAACTGAACAGATCCTTTTTGGAGAGTGGAATTCATTAAGTAGAATAAAGCGCTTGTAATAATATGGACGATAAAATATCATTAAAGCAATGCCATTGACTGCTAGTAATGGGGTGGTCTGGAATATGTCCGGTTTGATCCAGATGGATGATCAAAGTGACTGTCTTCTGATCTTTTAGGAATACTCCATATACATACTTGCATCAGAGTTTCATTCCAACATCTATGTTTTAATGATGGGAAATACCCAGTCAGGCATGGTGGAAGACTCAAGCAGGGAATTACCCTTGAATTGTTGCATGGCAACAAGAGATCCAGGACTGACACCCCCTCCCTCCTTAAGCTCCATAGAGCCTTAACTATAGGCTTGGCAGCATGGAGAGATTCCTGTACTATGGGGGAATACAATAAAGTAGCTAGTTTGAATTCTACACATATGAATCTGGTTGCTTGTGCCTAATGTTTAAGGCGGGGTGGGGTGGGGGACTTCAGAAACAGGTAAATGGGAATGAATCAGTGGTGAGTTCCTCCTGGTTTGGTCCAGTTCGGTTGAGCCGGTAGCGGTGACAATATGACATCACTGAACCGGTTCTCCCCCCCCGCCCCGCACCCCCCCACCCCCCACCCCCCATGTTATTCTTACCTTTTATTTGGTCCCACCCCCAATCTATTGCTGCCTCCTGAGTCCCAGCTGATGACTAGAGGGAAAAAAACTGTTTAAACTCTTGCCGCAGGGCTTCAAAGGGCCGTCCTACAGCTGATCAATGTTAAAAGCAAACAAATGAGTCGGGTCGTAAGTGCGAGGACTGGTCGTAAGTGCAAGGACCTTCCAGAAATGACTTTGACCAGTTAGCCACGCCCACCTAGTCACATGACCTCCAAGCCACACCCACAAAATAAGCCACGCCCACAGAACCGGTAGTAAAAAAATTTAAAACCCATCCCTGGAATGAATGAATCACTGTCTTTCAACCAACTAGATTCCCCTTTTTAAATAAATTCAACAGGATTTTGCCCTTCCTTCCCTCTTCCTTCCCCTCCCTGAATTGCATTGTCCACTAAATAAATTTTTTGGGATTCAAATCCGTTGAATCCAACAGCATCAGGTATTCAAATGTTAAGATCCTAGGCCTACACACTTTATTGTACTATTAATGTATATGAAATAAAGATAGCAATATCTTAAAAGTAATGCATATCTTGGATGTATAAAAAGAATAATCTTCTATACCACTGTTAACATTTTCTCTTTCCATTTTAAAATAGATAGGATCTTTGTCAACCGCTTCTTTAGATGGGAGTGCTGTGGGCCAATATTTTACAAGAGGATCTATAAAGAGGATAATTTGAAAGCTTTGGTTGTTCTCATTCTTTGTGTCATTGATAGATACAGGTAGATGATTAATCTTTGGGAAAGCAGTGGTGTTTTCTTTGTTTAATATATGCGTGAGGATATTTGGCTCTATGGGTGTTGCTGTTTTCTTTCTTACAGGATTCTTAATAAAGCTATCAGAATAATTTATAACTTAACACAGTTTATTATATAAGTTTCAGACAAAGGCAGTCTCACAATTTCTCTTTTGTTTCCTTCTCCACCCTTGCCCTAAGTTCCTTCTCTTCCTGTCCGCTGCAGTATCTCCTGGGACATACTACAGTTGCTTTCTCTGATGTCATTGTGCTTTTCCATTACAGATCCAGCTAATGTCTCTTCTACAGAGGAAGGCATCAGTGGTTGATTTCAGAACAATGGATGATAAGGAGAAAAAAATCCCGGCCGTCTGCATCTGCCCTGGATTGAGAATGGCAACAATACGTCCTTGAGACTAAAGACTAATGTTTTCTGAAAACTTCTGCATTTGTTTCAGAGTGAAAGATCAACAGTGGAATGGAGGAATGGCTGGAGAAACTCTGATTATAAAAACATTTCATTAATTCACTCATACATTGTTAATCAGCTTATGCCGTTTGATTTTATTTCCTTGGAATTTCAGGTTGCGCCTCTGACTACATTTGAGCATCAATTCAGCCTTGCTTCTCTTCTTGTTATCTGGCCTCTTACGTCTTTGATTCACATTTGATTTGTTCAGCTTCTGATTTCACCTGTTTTCTTAGTGAGATTTTGAGTTTCACTTAATGCACACCAGATGGCAAGGCACCAAACTGCCCATTTGACTTTGGAGGAATCCAATAGAGACATTTGGGTTTCTGGCAGAACAATTTCCAAGCTGTTTGATCATAGAAGATCTTGTTTTTCAAGGTGAAATTGATAGGAGCATTCCCAATATAAAAAGTGTGATGCCTCCTTAGAAATTAGAATTCCATAGAAGTTGAGACTTCCTTCAATTTCTTCTTGGAACTACTTAGATAAAAATAGCTTACCACAAAGAACATAGGCAACTAAAGCAGAGAATAAATATGTCCATACATTCATTCACCTAGCCGGATTTATGATTATGCTAGACCATGGATAATTTCTTATTTTTAAACAGTGTTGGTTGGGGTCATACTAGGTGTATGCTATCGTTTATTTAATTTAATTTAATTTCCAATTTATATACCGCCCTTCTCCCTGAGGACTCAGGGCGGTGTACAGCCAAGATAAAAAACATAGAATACAAATATTAAAACATTTAAAATATATATAAATTTTGGCCCGAAGTTAAGAATCACAAACTAATTAAAAGAATTTAAAAATTTGTTCTAAGCCAACCCGGCTTGCTGAAAAAGATAGGTTTTCAGGGAACGACGGAAGGCATTGAGGTCATGGATTCTTCTTATCTCCGGGGGCAACTGATTCCAGAGGGTGGGAGCCCCCATAGAGAAGGCCCTCCCCCTGGGGGCCACCAGCCTACATTGTTTGGCTGATGGCACCCTGAGGAGGCCCTCTCTGTGGGAGCGCACGGGTCGATGGGAGGTCGTCGGTAGCAGCAGGCGGTCTCGGAGATAGCTAGGCCCTATGCCATGGAGCGCTTTAAAGGTGATAACCAACACCTTTATAAATGATGGCTTGGTTCAATCATTGTGCTAAGCCTAAATCTAGCACTTTGATAGTGTGATTTGCAACCCAAGAACTTTCATTCTGTATTTTAAAAACTAACTGGCTTTTGCATAACACAAAGATTTTTTTTTAAAAAACTCGGATATGGGCATTTATAAAAGAACCAAAAAGCCAAGATAGTATTAAATAGCTTTTATCACAACAGTGTAATATACTGAAGTGGACAAGACAAGGTTGCCCTTTTTTCTCTTTATTTTTACTGGCATTAGACCCATTAGCAATAGAAACATGTCCGGAAAATAAAATCTAAGGAGTTAAATTAGCAACTCAAGAACATAAACTAAAATTATACTCTGATGATGAGATTTACAGTTACCCAGCAGAAGGATTTCTTAGTATTGTTCAGGGAATGTGTACTACAACATGGTTTCATATCAGGTTATTGGATTAATAAAGGACAAACTAAATGTTGATATGAGATTTGGCAGAGGAAGGAAAGCCGTACATATTTTTAGAATTTAATATCACTATAAAACGAGAAATATCTAGGAATTTGTATAACAAAAATTAATTGGGATTTATGTAAAAACTACTTACCAACTTGGAAAAGGGTAACAACAAATTGGGGAAAATTGTCTTGGCTAGGTAAAACTACAACAGTTAAAATTAGTATTTTACTAAGATTTAATTTTCTTACTCAAATGAGTGTGATACATACTGATATTGTTATTAAATGATAGGTACAAACAAATAATGAACTACTTGTGTCCTAATAATATATGGACCTAAGGTTTGCATGAACCATATTTCTGAAACAATTTTGGATGTAACAGCTGAAGAGAGAATTTCTGAATGGCACAATAAGGAAAAAAGGGAAGAAAAGATTTGAAAGACTTAAAAACTTTTGGCAAAAAGCTTAACAAAGAGTGGATGCAAGAAAGTTTTAAACAGATAAAAGAGATAGTTCTTTTGAAAGATTTAAAAAAATAAATTGGAATTAAAATAGACAAGCGAACAAGATTGTGGGGGTTTTTTGTTTACTATTAAAGGCTGCAGAACATTGGTGGATTTTTAAGGATAAAGGTAATACGAGTCAGACTATGATTCTGACTGTAACTATGGAGGTGCTGATTGCGAAGTTTATTGTAACTACAAAGTGCCATTTGAGATGAAAGTATTAAGGGAACAAGAAGACAAAATAGAAAGGACTCTCCCTTGTTTCTCAGGCTGTACGTGAGACAGTGGGAGATTTGTATTTTAAGATTTGCAAAATTTTGTTTTAATATAGTTCATTTGGTCATGTTACTTGACTTCTCCACCTAGTGTGTTGGCAGTGTGTTGCTGTGAAAATAAAGAAAATATTAAAAAGTACAGAAAACCTCAGAAGAGAGCTCAAATAGTATAAATAGCTTGATGGCAGAGTTAGCATCTATCAAGATTTGTCACAAGTTAACGTGTACTTTAACTTTAAAGTCTACTTAACTCTATCTGAATGCTGAAGTGGAATCACCTCTCAGCAATTTTCCAGTTCTATAATACATTTCTCTATTATATTTTACTTAATAGAAGACTGAAATTTGATTTCATTCCAACCCCACATCACCCAAATCACATTTGTACAACAAGTGAATGGGAACAATTATATAACCTCTTTAACAAAATGTTTTCAGTGGTAGAAGTAAATAGAAAAGAAACAAAGGTGCTGTGATGTATGAAAACCTCTGTTCTAAGCAACTCTGAAGTGTTCCTGACCACATCAAAACAAGACCAAAACCCTTCCAGAAGAACAAAACTACGTCTGGAAAAGTTAGACTTGGAAAATGGATGGATCTTTACAAATTCAGCAGTTGTATTATGGTGGCAAACGCAGCTCTTGCTTTTGCTGTTATTTTAAATAAATCTACGCCAAAGCAATACTGTCTTTTATAAGTACTTAGCATGTAAGGTGATTCAATCTGTTGTTTTTTAAATTCTATTTTAATCACCCATATCTTTTTGCCCAAGATTTGTTGGGGCCAAGGGAAATAAAAAGAATACTTCTGGACTAAAGATGCGCATTTGCCAAGAATATTCCCAAGGCCAAGATTTGCCAGCCACAAGAAAGCAATAAAAAACAACTACAGTAAAGTTTTAATAACAGTTAAAATAACACCATTAAAATTCAGATTGTTAATATCTTTTAAACCAAGGATGTAATGAAGAATGAATGGAGGTCAAAAGACAGGATAACAGTTATAGGCAGACAGATGGTTCTCATACTACCAAGTTTTTACTTATCTAAGATTAGGTATAAAGCATCCCCAAATGTCTTCTTGCAAAAAATAATGATAATATTTTTTTTTTTTAAAAGTCATTTTTAAATGAACTTAACCCATTCTGCTTCACAGTATAGGTGTATAAATTAACAAGACAGCATGATTTTCTCCAAAGTCAAGACAAGATAATGAAGCACATCATAAAATGGTAAACTTCTGAATTTCTTTACTTACTGATTTTGGTAAACTTTTAAAGCTGTAATGTTAGGGTTCTTTTTATTTATCAAAATATGAGTTGATCCATTCTATCCACCAATGCTACTAGCTTTCTAATAGTTGTAAATAGCAAGTTCCATCATTTTCATTCCTCCATTGTGAATACGGCCAAACCTTTTCATATTTGTTCATACAATAATTTCACTGTAATTATCTACAAAACACTTTTTTTCAGCTGTTTGTCCATAAGAGCCTCGGTGGCGCAGTGCTTAGAGTGCCGTACTGCAGGCTACTTCTGCTGACTGTCGACTGCCTGCAATTTAGCAGTTCAAATCCCACCAGGCTCAAGGTTGACTCAGCCTTCCATCCTTCCAAGGTGGGTAAAATGAGGACCCAGATTGTTGGGGGCAATATGCTGACTCTGTAAACCGCTTAGAGAGAGCTGTAAAGCACTGTAAAGCAGTATATAAGTCGAAGTACTATTGCTATTGCTATCCCCTTCCAAAAAGAACATCTAGTGTCAATTGCACATATTTAAAATCCTCTGAATCAGTATGTGTATTTGAATCCAGAATCTATCTTTTTTACTCATCCACAAATATGATAATATATCCTTTCTTGCTGTTCACATTTCTAGCATAAAGTCTGCCATTGTCGAGGTATATCTATACACACACACACACACACACTCTCACACACACATATATATATATATACCGTGTTTCCCCCAAAATAAGACCCTGTCTTATATTTTTTTGAACCCTCAAATAAGTGCTTGGCCTTATTGCCATGCGCTCAAAAGCCCGATTGGGTTTATTATCAGGGGATGTCTTATTTTGGGGGAAACAGGGTATATATATATATATATATATAATTTTCACAGCAATATGCTGGGTAGAGAAGTCAGGTAACACAACCAAATGAACTAAATTATTGTAAAACTGAATTAACAGAATCTTACAAATCTTAAAGTACAAATCTCCCACTGTTTCATTTACACCTAAGAAATTAGGGAGAGTTCTTTCTGAGCCTCTTTCTCCAACCATTATGCAATTGTGGGCTATGCCTTCTCTTACCGACTGTTCTCTAGGCAGCATCAATTCACTCTGACTCCTAAAGTGTTTCCTAATACTATTACATATATTGTATATTCCCAACCTTCTCACAGTAAACCTGCTTTCCTCAACCCTCAACCCCTTTCAAACTGATTTGATTTTCTAAACATTTCTTCCACTAAGGGTTTCCCATTGGGGAAGGGGGTCAGATCAGTCAAGATGATGGCCACAAGGATATGCTCAATCTCCATTCCTTTTTTACATGATTTGTGAGGCACATAACATGGATACATGGCTTTTATTTCATACTAAGGCCACCATCTTGACTCTTTTAACTCTTCTGGATAAACTCCTGTTCCCCACTGTAACTTTAGGGCAGTGATGGCTAACCTTTTTTCCGTCAAGTGCCAAAAGTGGGGGTCGCGTGGGGGGTCATGTGTGTGTGCCCACATCCATCATTCAATGCCCCCCGCACCCCCCGCACATGCATGTTTGACCCCTGCATGACCCCCGCTTTTGGCACGTGATGATAAATAGGTTACTGGTGGGCCCGGTAGGCCTTTTTTCGCCTTCCCCACCCCTCAGAGGCCCCCCAGAGGCCGTAAACAGCCCATTTCCTGACTTCCGGTGGGCCCGTAAGGCCCAAAAATCAGCTGGCCGGCACGCACATGCACGCTGGAGCTGAGCTAGGGCAACGGTTGCATGCCCACAGATATGGCTCTGCATGCCACCTGTGGCATGCGTGCCATAGATTCGCCATCATGGCTGTAGGGGATTATTAGGTGCCAACATACCACATATAAGACAGTTAATTTCAAAATTATTGGGGATTTTTTTGGGCAGAACTCATCTGCCAAATGCTCTTGTCTCTCAGAGAAAGTTTACAAGTGCTATACACATAGTCCAGATAAGATTTCTTAAACTATACCTGAATGCTATTTCTAATCATTTTTCAGAAAAAAATAAGCATGTTCAAATGAGAAAAAGAAAGGACGAGAGTCACAGAATAGTTTAGTAAATGCTTTTGCTACAAAAGACACATCTTTTTCATATCTTAGATGGTACGAAGTTATGTTTTCTGAAAAAAATATGTGCCTTTTCAGATCCTCTAACTCAGAATTTTAAAACAAGTAATGCATGAAAGTAAAGTACTTGTTATTTTTCCAGCTGTACAGAAGCGTTTGTATAATATGTTCTGGTTGTGTTACTCATGTTGAAAAAATAAATAGTTTTGCTTTCTGAATGCTATTGAAGTGCCTCTAAAGACACTTGAATCAACTTCCCAAGTTGGAGAGACTTTTAAGGATTTACACATTCAATCGCAACATTTTTGAGGACAAGAGCGGTTCTTGAATTATCAGTAATCTGTGGTCTTAATTCTTTCTCCATACAAACACACTTATTGTGGTTTTTGCCAATAATTCTCCTCCTCCTCCTCTTCCTCCATCTTCCTGCTGTCTTTTATTTGCAGCACAAGTTACAAACAAATTTATCCTTCACTTCAGAGTCAATTCAATTTGCATTAATGCTAAAAGGAAAAGACAACCAGCTAAATACAACTAATATTATACAACTAACATACAACTAACATTCTAATATTAAAGCAAAAATCAACCTAGCCTTTCCAGGTATCCAGGTATCCTATGGTTCACTGCCAAAGACTTAATTCAAAGATTTTGCTATGGTGATAGTGGTTATTGTTCATGATAATAATAGAATTATTTCAGTTATTTTTACTTTTCTACAAGAATTCACATCACAAAATGTGCATATTGCTAGATTAAGATGAGATTAATGAGCCATATGGGAATTTGTATTAGTTCAGTACTTTTGTTACAATATCTTATCAGCACTAAAGAAGAAAAATAGATGGCTGTTTCTTTTTACCTAAGCACATTTACTTCGTTAATATTTCTTGATGGGGTTTTAGCTTCTAAGTGGGACCTAAGATATGAGTCTCCGGAATTTAAGTATGTTTCAAAGGGAAATTGGTCTCCTCTTTCCCCTAATATCCCCACCCTTTTTTTTTTTGCCAGATAAAAGACCATTTCCTTGAACTATAGTGAGGTTTAGTTCTTAGAGGACTTGTAATCAATAGCACCTTCAAGTATTGTCATCGTTATATGAATAGGAGAGGAAAAGGAGAAAGTTGTCTACTTGTGCTGAAGTCTTGGAAATTAAGTAATGAAGTTGTGATCAAAATTTTGCTTTGTTTGTAAAGTTGGGTGTGGTTTAAATTATGAAATGATAAGTATACGTCCTCTTGATATGGGAGATATTTAAGTAATCATTCTATATCTAATAACTGCATTTTGGTAAGAAGGCTTCATTTACAATATGGACAGAAATATTTATTAAAGTAATTAGCATTTAAACTGTTTATGATTATCCCAACAATTGCTCAGGGTGTAAATCCCTGTGTAAGCTTAATTCCTCTCCAAATGAGTGTTGGCAATGACAATAACTGCCTGACACACCCAAAACATTATTACTCAATTGCATATATCCTGTTGTAACTAATTATATAATAATTAGTTTTCAAGAACACATTAACTTTTTCTCTGGCATGCTCTTACCCTTCCCCACCTGGTTGCAAAAAAAAAAAACAAAAAAACAAAAAACCACCCAACCTCAAAACAGCAAATCAAGTATATAGTGAGTACTGGTGCCAAGTCTGCCTTCAGGTTTAATATATTTTAATAAAACATTATTGCATACTCTCCATATATTTAAATAGATTGCTGGCATGATCTTCTTTCTGGTTTTATGTCTATAAAACTTACTCACTCGCTCACTCACTGCACATTATTGAAACTGATTTAGAAAGAAAACTTAATAGCTGCATCATTGCAAATTCAATGCTAGAGATCAAAATATGTGATTTTGTAGAAGAAGTGGCTGAGCCTTGGGGTGGAGTCAAGAGAGGAATCAGCCTGGATGCTCCCACAAATGATTTAAGTCCAAAGCCTCTTGAATTCTGTTAACTTTTGTCTAGAGCCAATTTAGTGCTGACTGTTAGGTGACTAAATTCTTGTGTATAGGCATGGGCAAGTTCAGCTTAACTGGAACTTACTGTGTGGTCCTGATTCTTCGCACCCAACAGATTTGCAAGTTCCAAACATCCAACTGAAAGGTTGTCCAAAATTTTAGTACAAAAGCTTGAAAAATGAACCTGTACGTACTGTAAGTCTGGTTATTTTTGCCCTTTAGTGACATTTCTACTGTACTCCTACAGCAACATTGAAGCCCTAGCAAAAAAATACTGTGCCAGGAATACAATACAATATATACTATACTTTAAGATGAGCAATTTGAGTGAAAAATGCTCTGGACTTCTCCTCTTTTGTGAAAAGGTATAGAGATGCCTAGCCCTCAATTTTTAGCTGCCAAAGTCTGCAATAGACAAGAAGGTACTAACTTACCCAACCAATCTGTTATTATTTCTTTTTTAAAATGTGCATTTGTAGAGGCTGTTGAATAAGGATAGGAATTTTGCCTAACTGAATATATAAACATAAGTCTCTTGAAGTGTCCCTTTGAGAGACAAAAATCAAAGCAACGGAATGGAAGTAATTCGTAAGATTATATCAAAGGGTGCATATATGAATACATTTCCTTATGAGCTTGTTTTCAAAAGCCTATCCACATGGCAGAGTTAGTAATCTGAGTCCCTTATATAGCCCTTTCATTACAAAGCTAAATTTCTTTTCTCTTCTTTTGGTCCAAATAACTCTGGAGTTATGATTTTTTCCCCTTTTTCTATTCAATTGTGTCCAATTCTCTGAGAATGCCTGGATAAATCTTTGAAATTTTCTTGGCAATTTTTTCAAAAGTGCTTTGCTGTTGCAGGCTGAAAAAAAGTCATGCAGCCAGGTTTGTGCCTAAGTCAAGACTGGAATTTACAGTCTCTCAGTTTCTAGCTTGATGCCTTAACCACTACGCCAAACTGACTCTAGGTATATACATATATAGCTTGCACTATTAGTGTAATTCAAATCAGAGGCTTTGAAATAAATATTCCAATTGAACTAATCTGTGTTTTAAAATATAGAAAATTTATCCTGCAGGATCCAAATAACTTAGAGCTGGGATGGCGAACCTATGGCACGCGTGCCACAGGTGGCATGTGGAGCCATATCTGTGGGCACGCGAGTATTGCCCAAGCTCAGCTCCAGCACTCATGCTGATTTTTGGGCCTTCCGGAAGTTGGGAAATGGGCTGTTTCCGGCCTCCGGAAGGCCTCCAGGGGGATGGGGGTGGGGAGAGACTGTTTTTGGCCTCCCCAGGCTCCTAGAAAGCCTCTAGAGCCTGGGGAGTGCGAAAAACGGGCCTACTGGGCCCACCGTGCCATCGCGGGATGCGGAGGATGGTGGCGTGCACATGCATGGTGGGATGGGGCACATTAAATTATGGGTGTGAGCATGCACACGCGTGACCCTCCCCATGCTCCCCCGCTTTTGGCATGCGTCAGCAAAAAGGTTAGCCATCACTGACTTAGAGGGGCAGAACAGTTTTCTTTTTTTGCATCAAACTTTGATTCAGTTTGTGCTATAAGGACTGCAATTGTAGATCCTACTTCCTAACCTGGTGCCCTCTCTATATTAGTTTTTCCTAGCCAGCATGACCTAGGAATGGAATTGTTATCTGGAGGGCAGCTTTTTGAGAAAAAAAGATTTTAAACAGGGTCACTGTTTTAGTACAGACACCCCAAGCGAGGAGATAGTAGGAAAGTGCAAGACCACCCCTCATTTTGCTCTACCTACTTTATCTTCCAAGTCAGAAAAGACCAAATTCCTTTAATCTATTTTGACTTTAAATTAAAGAAAAACAAACAGAAAAAAAATTGCACCTGGCTCGACGAAAGTGACTCGCTTGCTTGACGTGATTTCAAGCGGCTGGGATATTAAAACCCTCAAAAAGGGAGTTTATAATGGAAATGCTGACAGACTATTAACTATAGCATCACTGCTCTAATAAATGGAATGGGCTGTCATAATCTCTAGTTCATAAATATGCAAATACAAGACAGAGGATTTGCTCCAAAGGATGTCTCTATAATTTTAACTGACCTTTACTGATACTAAATGAGCCTGTTGCTTCTGGTTTCACGTTTTAAATACAAAGCACTGCCTATTTTGCTTCCAGGATGAGATCCTGTTTTTCCTGGAAAGTATATCAGCAATGCATTTCTACTTTCTTCAATGGAAGCAAAGCAGAACTCAAATGTCAATGCAAGGTTAAAAGTCCCACTTGCTGAGCAAAAACCTTCTTGGCTGTAAGCAATTTTGGGTTGATACACATCCATATTCACGCCAAAAATGTTTGCTGAATTAATTACTCTCTTCTCTCTCTCTCTCTCTTTTTTGAAGGGGAGATTTCAAATGCCTCTTTTCCATTCATGTGTCAAAGATCTCACTGACCTGCCAAAATTCAGTCAGTCACTCAGTGATAAACAGCCCATCAACACAATAATATCGACTCTGAATATTTTCCAGTTTCCTGCTTTGGGCCAAATGGAGGTAAATCCAATGACTTAATATTTAATAACCTAAATGTAATTTGCTTAGAGTCTTTCATTGCATAGAAGAGAATTGGATGGCTAGCAGTTTTTTTAGATTCAATCCTCCTCCCACCCCCCTTTAATTATTTTAAGCTATTCATCTTGTATCTGGTCCACTGATGCTTCGCCAAATTGCCAGCAGGGGAAAGATCTGTCCAATCCTGAAGCTAAATGAGTCACTGAGAATCAATCTGTTTAGTTTCTCTTGCTACGGTAGGGTTCCGCTGTCCTGGTCTCATTCTGCTTCATTCAGAAAGAGGGCTTCAGCGTTGGACATTGCCGCCTCCTGTTTCTCCATCCTGGCTCTGTTCATCACAGCTGTTCATGGATTCCAACTGGCTGGACACAAAACCACAGATGCTCTGGTGTCAATGCTATGCAGTTCTTGCTCTGATGGAAAATGAAGACATCCGAGCTTTCTCAAGGTTACCAGTGCAGTAGTTTATCAGGCATCTGAAGAAAAATGAACAACATGGGCAAATTGTTTAGCTGCTTTTTTCAACTGCTGCCTCAACCCCCAAATTTTGTTCCCAAATCCCCAAACATCTCAACAAAAGGAATAGCCCCAGATAAGTGTGGTAAAGAATTTTCACCTTTCTCTCCATTACTCTGTAAGCTCAAACCTGTCAGATGCATTCATACACTTAAAAGGAAAATGGTTTATATAATCCTGAAAGGGGAACGTAAAGGTTTTTGCAGTGCCTGCTAAAAAAAATGCTAAGAAGCAAGCATTTCATATTTCCTTTCTTTCTGCAGAGCCATGATTCAATTACATAAAACTATGTGCATTGCTCTTAAGAACTTCATGTAAGATTAAGATAACTGGTATTTTCATGGTAAATGATTAAATTAGCAGACACTGTTTTATCTTGAACTTTGCCATCGAGGCTGACATTTTTGCACAATTTACTCCTAGACACTGGTAATCTAAATTGCTCTGCGTCTCTCATTTTTTAAAGCATTTGAACAACTAAAGAGCCCTTCTGCCTCCGTCTGATTTGTAAGAGGGCAAGTCTTGACACTCTTTCATCCTGGCATAAGAAACGGCAAAAGAGAACATGGATGTTTTCTTTATTTCTGCTGAACTTGGATAGGGACATCATATTAGTGTATAGCATTGGTTCCCTCTTTTGAGTGTGTGTGTATATGTCTGTATGCTTTGTTGTTGTGGCAAGGCTTAATAGTTTCAATGATATTAAGAGTGACACCGATGGGAGCTACTGGCAAGGTCATCCTTTCCTCTCCAGTAAGGTCAAGAGGAATGGTGTGAAGCTAAGGGTAATGTTACAACAGGATAGTAGATAAGGCTTTATAAGTACCAAGAAAAGTCAAAGTAGAACAAACTTCAACCTGAAAAAAAGCCAGAATAATAGAATAACAGATTTGGAAGGGATCTTGGAGGTTTTCTAGTCCAACCTCCTGCTCAGGCAGGAAACTGTCTAGTTCAGACAGTAGCAATCAAATTTTGTATTATTGTCAAGAGACCATATGGCTATGACTGAAACCTACAGTGGAGTTTGGGTACCAGATGATGATATTTTCAGCGTAGGGGTTTCTGGGAAAAGCACAGGACTTGTACAGGTAGATCTGAAACCGATGATGTGGCCCAATCAAAGTCAAAATTAGTTTCATGGTGCCAGTATCAAAAGAGGAGGAATGTGCCACTATTTAGAAAGATGTTCCAAGAAGTACAGATTTGAATTAAAAAGGATATAATTCCGTTCCTATTAGAATCAGTAGATATTCAGTGAGTATCTTATGTTATTGAAGTTAATGAAGCTCATATAGATACAGGGAGGGAAGATCCTGAGGAATTCTGTAACAAATTGCAAGTAGTGCTAAATGAAACATCAAAAAACAATGTAGCACTCATTATGGTAATTGGAATAAGAAAAATTAGAGAAATGGAGGAGCCTATAATTACAAGAATACTTGGATTTGATAAATGCAATAATCTAGGACAGAGGCCAATAAGCGTTTTGTGAATACAATTCTTTGTTCATTGCCAACATCTGCTTCAAGTGACAGAAATGCTAACACTACACTTAGATATCATGGGATAGAAAATCAGAATCATGTGGACTATCAGTTAGGAAATAGAAATACAGGAAACAGAAAATGTGAGAAGGAAATCCAGCCAGCTGTGACAGTTTCAGGGGCAGATTGTGGAACAGACCATGAATTATTGGTGTCAAATATACAGGTTAAATTTAGAAAATTAAAGAGGGTAAGGCTGCCAGTAAAAATTGAGCTGGAGAAAGAACGTTGTCTTGCCTGAACGTTCCTTTTCAGGGCACTGCGAATGCAATCCATAAACGGTTGTTTTCCTCATTGCTTATCTTTGACTGGGTAATTTTTTTCAAATATCTCTCTCCGTGCTTTGGCCACGCCCTGCTTTCCCATGATGCATCAGTCTTTGAACGAAGGTGCGACCACCTAGGTAGGGAATCAGAACAAGGTAAGTAGCAAAGGAACTACGAAACTGGAACCAGTAGAAACACTAGAACAAAATAATGAACAGGGTGGGAATGGATTGCATTCGCAGTGCCCTGAAAAGGAACGTTCAGGCAAGACAACGTTCTTTTTCCAGTGCACTGCTCATGCAATCCATAAACAGGATATACCAAAGTTCAGATCCCAAGGGCAGGAGACAAATTGCTCCCAGAGTTCTGGACTACAAGGACACTTTGCAGAACTTGGCGGCCAAAAGAAGCCTCAGCGGAGGCAAATGTATCAATCTTATAGTGTCTTATGAACGGTGTTACAGACGACCACGTAGCGGCCCGGCAGATGTCCGAGACCGATGCTTGCGTAGCCCAGGCGGCTGACGTTGCCACACTACGCATAGAGTGAGGCAAAATCCGAGCAGGAACAGGTCGTGACTGTTGTTCGTAAGCCGTGGAGATACACGCCTTAATCCATCTGCCCACAGTGGATGGAGATATCTTTTGACCCAAGGAAGATGGATGAAATGAAACCAAAAGGGCCTCAGACTTCCGGAATGATTCAGTCCTATGAATGTATCGACGTAAGGCCCTGCAAACGTCGAGGGTATGCCAGTCCTTCTCACGTTGGTGCCTGGGCGACGGGCAGAAATCCGGAAGTACGAGCTCCTGGACACGATGGAAATAGGAGTTTACTTTGGGTAAGAAAGTAGGATCCAGATGTAATATCATGGTATTAGGTTGGAATATGCAGAGATCCTTTCTAATCGATAAGGCCATAAGTTCAGAGACTCATCTCGCCGAGGTGATCGCCAAAAGAAATGCCATCTTGTAGGATAAATACTTGAGAGGTGCAGAACCCAGGGGCTCAAAGGGAGGAGACATAAGAGCCTGAAGGACAAGAGAAAGGTCCCAGGTCGGGTAACGATGAACAGGGGGTGGGCGGAGGTTCACAGCCCCGTGGAGAAAACCTTTAAGCAACGGGTGCAGAGATAGAGAAGAGTAAGGAGGACACCTGATGACCGTGGACAAAGCAGCAGCCTGACGACGAAGGGTGGATGGTGACAAGCCCTTGTCCAGACCTGATTGCAGGAAACACAAAACATCCACAATCTGAGCCGAGGTAGGGTCAACCAAGTTGACAGCACACCAAGAACAAAAGGACTTCCAGGAGGACTCGTATATCCGAGAAGTCGAAGGTCTCCGGGAGGCCTGGATTGTATTTATGACAGAGTCTGGAATACAGTCCTTTCTCAGAATGACCCGCTCAAACGCCAGATGGCCAATTTGAGCCATCCTGGGTCTGGATGGTTGATGGCCCCCTGACAAAGCGAGAGATGGTCCGATGGAATCACCCACGGTGGAAGGACCGACAAAGCCACAAGGTCCGCGTACCACGGTCGACGTAGCCAATTGGGGGCCACCAAGAGCAGTTCTGCCCTTTCCTCCAGCAGCTTGCGGATCACCTGAGGGATCAGGGGAATCGGGGGAAAGGCGTATAAGAGCCCGGGTGGCCAATGGCACCTGAGGGCATTGTGATCCTCCGCTGTCTGGCACGGGTAACGAGTTACAAATCGTGGAAGCTGGGCGTTCGACAGGCTGGCGAACAAGTCCACGATGGGCATGCCAAAAATGAAAGAAGCCTTGCGAAAGAGACTGGGGTGTAGTTGCCATTCTGATTGGTCGATACGTTGTCTGCTGAGCCAATCGGCCTGGACATTTTCCACTCCTGAAATGTGATCGGCCCTCAACGAGAGAACATGCGTCTCCGCCCAACGTAGAAACTGTTTGGATTCCAACATCAGGGGTCTCGACCAAGTGCCCCCCTCCTTGTTTATATGGGCCTTGGCTGCAATATTGTCCGTTAGGACAAGGATGTGACGACCTGCCAACTGCGCCTGAAAATGACGGAGAGCTAGCCGAATGGTCCTCAGTTCCAACAGGTTGATGTTGAGTCGTCTTTCTGAACCTGACCAGCGACCCTGCACTACCTGATCGTGGAGGTGAGCACCCCAGCCCAGGAGGCTGGCGTCCGAGGTCAGGGTCAAGCAGTCCGGAATGAGGAAGTGCGAACCTTTGTGAAGCGCCGGACCTATCCACCAATGGAGGGATAGACGAATTTGAGGTGGAAGTGACACATTGCGAAGAGAATCGCTGTGGCCCAATCGTTGGAAGGGAAGTAGAAACCATTGTAATGGTCTCATGTGACGACGAGCCCATGGCACAATTGAGAAACTCGAAACCATTTTCCCCAGCAGCTGAGAGAGATGAAGGAGAGGAATGGACCGATGTGACAGAATTTGATGAATCAATTTGCAGATGCTCTGGATTCTGTCTGGGGAAAGAAAGACCTGTCCTTGAATAGTGTCTATCACTGCCCCCAGTTGTAGCAGGGAGGTGGACGGATAAAGGTGACTCTTTGGAAAATTTATTGAAAACCTGTGGTTCTGAAAGACCTCGATGATGAGTTGTAGATCTCGAGACGCTTGACTTCTGGAAGATGACAGAACCAGGATGTCGAGATAACATAAAACCCTCACTGGGATCTTTCTGAGGGAGGCCGCCACAACCACTACTAGCTTTGCAAAAGTCCTTGGAGCTGAGGACAAGCCAAAGGGCATGGTTCAATACTGATAATGGTCCTCCCCAATCTGGAACCGCAAGAATTTTCGGTGTGCCGCCAGAACTGGAACATGCAGGTATGCCTCCCTGAGGTCGACCGACTGGAGGAAATCCCAACGACGAATTCCTCCAAGAATGGACTCAGGGAGTGCATTTTGAATCTGCGTTAAGAGACCGACAGATTCAGATGTTTTAAGTTCAGGATGGCCCTCCAACCCCCGGAATGTTTTGGAACCAGAAATAGAGTTGAATAGAAACCCTTGCCCTGTTGATCCGGTGGAACAGGTTCTATTGCCTTGATGTGCAGGAGGTGGAGAACTTCCTGCCGTAACTGGCGTTCCAAATCGAGCGACTGGAGAGGAGAACAACAGATGTGGCGGGATGGATGGCGATCCAGGAATTCTATAGCCAGGCCGAAGGACACCGTACGAAGAATCCACGCATCCGTGGTTGACTTTTCCCATTGATGATGAAAGAGTTGTAGACGACCACCAATGGGATCCAGCAAGGTGTAGTCATTTTCCTCTGCGGAATTGACAGAAACCAGAACCACGGAAGGGTCGTTTGACTGTAGCAGTGTTTCTGGACCTGTCGCGAAAGCGTTGGCGATCGGACGAATGGTCGGTTCCGTGAAAGTAAGAGCGCTGCGAATAGGGACCTCCGGATCCCGATGAGGCACGAAAGGGCTGGCGCTGATAGTAGGGTGTATAGCACTGTTCAGGTCGGCGATAGGAGGAAGTTGGCATAACCTTACGTTTGTCCTTGTCTTTGACAAGGACAGGGTCGAGGGCGGAACCAAAGAGAGACGGGGCCTTATATGGAGCCGCTGCCAGTTTCCATTTGGCTTTGGAGTCAGCTCTCCAGTTCCTAAGCCAAAACAAACGCCGTGATGTTACGGACGAAGCCAAAGCTCTTGAGGTGAATTTCACTGAATTCAAAGAGGCATCTGCTGAGTACTCAGTGGCAGCTACGATTTTGTTTATATCTTGGTGAAGGCACGTATCCTCCGGCGGTAATCTATCCTGAAGTTGCCTCAGCGAAAGCAGCGTAGCCCGATTGAAAAAGGACGTAGCAGTAGCGGTCTTAATCGTCCAGGCAAGGGCTTGATGTTCCTTATGAAAGGAGAGCTCAGACTTCCTGTCCTCAGATTTGAGAGCATCCAAGGAGTCAGTGGAAACCAGCGAGGATGAAGACAGGTTCGCAATTGGAGGGTCAACCACTGGCAGAGACAACAAGGCGTCCAACTCTGGAGCAGCGCAATACAGTTTCTTATCCAGAGCATTGGGCCCCATCAACGAGCCAGGTTGAGACCAGGGAGACTTCAACACATCAGAAAAGAGTTGAGGGCAGGGAATGCAGTCCCTGCCCGGCTTAGAAGACGAAAACAGAGCCTCGTGAGGAGTGGACGAGGAAGCAGTGTCAGAAGATAAAGAAGTTGATGCAGTCTTATTGGTGGTCTGACGTGCTTTATGTAGAAGGGACTTAAACAAGGATGGCCTGAATAAGCCAGTAAAGGTGGGGGCATCAGGTGCAAGACCCTCATCCTTAGAAAATTCTAAGTCCTCCATTGTTTCGTCCCCATGATCAGATTCATCCGACAAACCGGATGCCAAGCGTAAAGGAGATTTGGAACGAGTCGGAGCAGACGAGTGAGGCATAGGAGGAGGAGCTATCGGAACCTGCTGGAGGGAAGATTGATGAATCCCAGCTGCCAGCAGAGAAGACAAGGCATTAGAAAGTAATGATTGTAAGTCCACCTGTGGCGCCAACAACTGTCCATCCAAACCATGAAAGAGGTCGGGTAAAGGTCGCCTCCGGCCGACCCGAAGGCAGATGAGCTGGTCCCCCGAGGCCCACTGTGGAGACATCCGGCAACGACACAGAAGCCCTCTTGGACAGTCTGCCAGAAGCACCTGACTGTGCCGCGGTGGTGGCAGGAGGGCGAGTCGGAGAGGAGGGTAACACTTGAGAAACTGAGGTGAGCGATGCTAGAGAAGATGGTCCCTGAGATATCAGAGCTGGATCAGTTGGGAATACAGAGGCCAAAGAGGCCTGCCTGGCCTTATCATATTGACGCTCAAGAGCCTTGTGGCAGCGTTGAGCGTCTTTATCTGCCACCGACGATGACCTAAGGTGGCGGGTATCCTCAGAAACCGAAGCAGGTCTCCCACATGACTTCGACCTGTGTTTTTTATCTGAGCCCTAGGTGAGCTGGGCTCATGTTCCATGTCAGAGGAGAGGTACGAATCCGCCATCTTGACACCACAATCAACTCCCTTTGAGCCTTGTTTTTTTTTTTAAAAAAAAAATTATATTTTTTTATATTTTGTGGAAATAACAATATATACAGTTCGAGGAAATGAGGCAAAGTTAGCCGGAAAACACAACTGAAAGGGCGAGATAAAAAGCCCAACAACTAGGGAGTTAATATAAGAAAAATTTCGCTCGCCTGAGGCCCCTAAGATACTGGGACAGCAAGGGCAGCAATAACAACTGAAATGTATAGTTAACAGGGAGTGCAGCTCAAACAGAGTCCAATCCTGTAAGGTAAGTAAAATTCCGCCTCAATTGGTGGTGAACAGTCAAATAATCAAATTTCGCTGCAATTGAGATAAACTCCGCTCCGACCGTTGGGAAGGAGAGTCCCGCAATAAAATGGCTGCCAAAGGCTGACCTAAAATGGCGGCCGTTAGTATTCACAAGGCAGTTGTTGAGAGCGAAGGCCGCCGCTAAAGGAATCCCCTGAAGAGAATCTTTGCAGACAGGGGAACTTGGAATACACAGGTGCCGCCCGAAGGATGGACGCCAACTTCGCTCACCACCGGCGAAAGGAACACGCCTCCAGCCGATCCCGAAAAGGCACCAAGTTCAAATTGGAAGCCGGCAACGAAAATAGTGCTCAGGAGAGGCACGGAGAGGAGGTCAACACATCAGAGCCTGCAGGGCAAACCATGCGGAGGGCTCCGGAGCCGCCGCTACGAGAGCCCAAGGAAAAAACAAATAAGAAGAAAGGAATGGTGTGGGGGGTAGCTGCGGCAAACCGCCAACCCCTCGCGCACACCGGCAGCTAGAAAAAAACAAAGGGGATCGCCCCGAAGGATCGGAATCCCCAGCTGCAGGCTGACGGCTGTCAGAAGCCCGGGCGGAGGGCGGAGGGGACATCCCAACTCGAATCCCACGCCCTGCAGCGATAATAACAGGCTCTCACTGAAACAAAAACAAGCTAAGCGAAAAATAAAGAAAAAACCTAACGCAGAAATGGTAAATAGCGCTAAATGGAATCACCAGAAAGAGAAATCCACACCAGTCTGTCAGTGACTGAGTAAAAAGACTGGTGCATCATGGGAAAGCAGGGCGTGGCCACAGCACGGAGAGAGATATTTGAAAAAAATTACTCAGTCAAAGATAAGCGATGAGGAAAACAACCGTTTATGGATTGCATGAGCAGTGCACTGGAAAACATACAACAAGAACAGTATAATAAACACATTATGCACTTATCTGAAGGCGTAAGGAACTTGAGAATTCACCATAAAAGGTATTACAATGCAGTATTTCTGGAGTTAAGATGATTTTACTAAATTTAAAATGCAAAAATTTAAATTGAGTGAATTTGCAATTCTCAGGGTTTGTGCTTTTTTAATTTTTTTTAAAGTAAGGGCAATAGTGCTGGTTTATTTATTTACTTATTTATTTATTTCCCACTTTTATTATTTTTATAAATAAATCAAGGCAGCAAACATACCCAACACACTTTCTTTTTTCTATTTTTCCCACAACGATCCTGTGAGTTGAGGTGGGCCTGAGAGAGTGTTGGAGTGACTGGCCCAAAGTCACATAGCTGGTTTCTACAACTCACACTTTCCTGCTTCTGCTGGTGCCTTAACTACTAAACCAAATTGGCTCTCTGGTTATTACTTTTGAAAAGGCTTTATGGGGAGCTCCATGACGTATCAAGCGATACCTTGCCAGAGTTCAACATGCTCTTCTATTCAAGCCATGAACAAGTCCTCTCCTTCGCCTAGGTATGGTCCTGGTGATGGGCTTTCTTAGTGATAGCCATTCAAAGCTCACAAAACCATTCTTTTTTTTTTTTTAATTTGATTTATATGCCGCCCTTCTCCGGAGACTCAGGGCGGCTTACAATGTGCTAAGCAATAGCCTTCATTCTTTTGTATATTTATACAAAGTCAGCTTATTGCCCCCACAAACTGGGTCCTCAATTTACCTACCTTAGAAAGGATGGAAGGCTGAGTCAACCTTGAGCCTTGGCGAGATTCGAACCTGCAGTAATTGCAGGCAGCTGGTCTTAATAACCAGCTTAATAACAGGGTGCCTTAGACCACTGTACTCCCTCCCTCTTGCAGCCACTGCCACTCCAAAGACTTGGAAAGGTTGGGGACTGCTGCCTTATTATTCTATATACCTGACAACATACATTATCTTGCTTTTATTGGCTTTTAAGGGGGGAATCTTGGGGAATCTTTTCAGCCGAAGAGTATTTTATTTTAGTCTCATATCATCTCATTTTTCTAGATGTTCAAGGCAGCTTAAATAGGGGGTCTCTCTTCATTTATCTCTGCAAAACCAAACAATGAAATAGGCTGGGCTGGGAGAAAATGAAAAAAAAAAAAACCATAAAGCCAGTTTCTGTGGCCAAAGTTACATTTGAACCTAGATCTCCTCAATCTTAGTCCAACCCCATAACATTACATTTCACTCATATAAATGCTTTAAGGAAATCAATTTTATAATTTTGTAACTAAATCTGTTCTACAGTTTTTGGAAAGTGATCACTCTTGCCATGACGTGCCAGAAGATTCAATCATGAGAAGACCAGGTAGTAAATACCTGCACATATGTGTTATTCCCAGCAACAATTGTCATGGGCCTGGGCCCAAGCAATGTCTGACATAATAATAAGAGTTAATGAAATTAGGGATGGAGTTCTAAATATGGGATATACTGAATCTACTGAGGCACTGCCTGAAATATCTTGAAATATCTCCCTGGAAAACATATTTATTATATATGGTCAGACTCACCCTCTAGAAATGGGAAAATGGCAGAAAGTCAGAGTAGGAGTTACAACTACTTTGCTATTAGCACCTATAGTATTTGTCAGCAGGGCAAAGTGAGAAGAATGTGTTCTGTGTTCCGAACTTCACCCTCTGTGATGGTTGATCAGGTTACGCTCTATATATCCCTTTTCTCTTCAATTATAGCATGTAGGAAATAGGTGCTAACAGCAGATGTTCACATGGGACAAAATTGCTGAGTTTCAAAAGAAGAACATTGCAGGATAGGCTGAATCTTGATATTCTACAAGTATTTCAGTAGTCAGAGTTGTGGATTATTATGGTAAATCAAGCGTGGCAGATGATATCATGTGGGCTTACCTTTCAGCTACTTGGTTCACCACTTGAGCATCGGATTTGTCATCACCAAAACAATTATGTATCTCCATGTTACTATCGTAGTGTATGAAAATACCATACTTGGCTAGCTCACACCATATGGGTCTTACTTATGTCAGCATCCTTCCTTAATAGAGTAGGTGAATGTTGGCAAGAGATAATAAAACGGGGTCACAAAATCCCGTCCAACCTTCATAAGCTACATTGACAAGCAAGATGGACAGATTATGGAACCTCCAAGATAACACATAGAACAAAATGGATTCTGTTATAATTCTGCTTTCTCCACTCATCACCTAAATCAAATATGAAGTATTTCCGGCTTTAATATATTTTAGATGCTAATTTTAAGGTATTTAATCACTGCTAGGTAATGACAGGTAGTTTAACCAGCCAACATGCTTTGAGCTGAGCTGAGCTGTAATTTTTTATTTATTTTTTTATTTATTACATTTTTATACCGCCCTTCTCCCGAAGGACTCAGGGCGGTGTACAGCCAAGATAAAAAACCAACAATATAAAAGTTAAAAACAATTTAAAATTATTAAATAGTTTGGCCAATAATCTAAAATAAAATAACCCATTAAAATAATATTTTAGGCCAGCCCTGCTTGATAGAATAATAGTGTTTTAAGGGTGTGGCGAAAGGTACGAAGGTCGGGGTAATGGTAATTGTTATGTGGAGATGACTATGTGGGGATGACTATGGCAGGCAGTGTGAAGAGATTCAGCCAAGGGAATAGCCAGATAAAAGCAACTTATCCCATAATTGGAATATGGGCAGCATAAGTGGCTCAGAAAAGATTTTTTTTAGTTTCTTGGGTTGCAAAGGGGATGGGTGGTAGTGATGGGGGGGGCGGAATGGAGGGAGGAAGAAATGTACTTTCAGACTTGCAAGATTGATGAGTCTTGAGGAGTAGAACCAGATAGGAACCATGGCCAGATGAGCTAATTCTGCTTTATTGTAAGGTTATATCAGTGGTGAAATGTAAAATTTGTTGCTACTGGTTCTGTGGGCGTGGCGGGTGTGGCTTGGTGGTGGGCCATATGACTGGGTGGGTGTGGCCAACCTTTTTTTTTTAACTTTTTACTTTTTTAAAGCATTTTTTTACTACCGGTTCAGGCGAATAGGTAGTTAAAAAAATGCTTTTAAAAAGTAAAAAAAAAAAGGTTCCGACGATCACATGGCACAGCTGTGATCATCGGAACCTTTTTTTTTTTAAAGTATTTTTTTACTACTGATTCACCCAAATCGGTAGTTTTTATCACTACCAGTTTGCCTGAACCAGAGCGAACCGGTAGCATTTCACCCCTGGGTTACATTAACCAAGTCTGGCAAGTCTAAAAGTACATTTCTTTCTCTGTCTCCTTTACCGCCAAAAACTAGGGAGGGTCCCTTCTGAGTTACTTGCCCTGTCCACATTCCTGCTGTGGGCTAAGTTGCCCTTTATCTGACTATTATCTTGGTTGCTTCTCTACATCCTATCTCCCAAGGTCACTGCAACCTATCTTTATGGCTACCTTGTTACCATCTCTAGCTTATAGTTATGGACATTTCAGAATTCACAAAGCTAAAATATTCCCGTCTTTGTTAATTATGACCCAGTGTGATGGATGCGGTGTGTGTGAAAATCAAATAACACGATTCTTCCTTCTGATTAAAGTTAAATTTATTAGCAATTAAGACTAAGGTCGAAAACAGAACGAGCCGAACTTCCAATTCCAAGTCCAAAATTATATAGTGAGTGACTGCATTATTTGTGGATAGTTAATGTCTACTAAGAAGTTGACAGTATTAATATAACAGCAATGCAATTAAAACAACCCTCCAAGTTTGCAATGCTAAGATTATTTCTGCTCTAATTAAATCATAGCTCTTTAGCAAAAAAGAGAACGAAATTAAAATGTTGGAGTCTCTTCTCCCTAAGTTGCTTTCAGCATTTTCCTTCTCCTGCCCTCCCTCTTGGTCAATATTGGTTTGGGGCTATCCTTGGCCATCCTAGTGAAGAGGAGAAGGCAGAATGTCTTTGGTTAAGCACCTAGCAGATCATGAAAGCTTTCATTCTGTAGCCACCAGATATGGAGATATCTCCATATTAGAAAGACATACCAGCAGAGATCTTCCTTGGCACACGTATTCTGACATTTCTGAAGCATACAGAACATGGAACTGATTGGACCGTGCATATAAACCAAATTCATAATACTGCTTCCGATCATAATAATACAATGAAACTAAACAAAAATTAATAAAATCAATATGAAATCCAATAAAAGGGAACACCACAGATTTTTATCTTCCAATAGGTTGAGCTCCTCCTTATTACAGTGCTGCGTTCAAGGAAGTTGCCTAGCAATATTTTACTATTTTTCATAAGACTTATCTCCAAGTAGATACCATATTTTTCGGAGTAAAAGAGGGTGAAAATCTGGGTGCGTCTTATACTCCGAATATAGCCCCGCCCAGTCTTGCAAATGGAGATTTCAGAGGCTGAAAGAAGCCTCTGAAAGAAGCTTCAGAAAAAAAGCCTCTGAAAGGCTTTTATCTAAAATAATATGGCAAGCAACAAAAGAAGAATCAGTATAGGTTCTAATGAAACTATGCTAATAAATCTGGAGAATGACACAATAACCAACAGATCAGAAGAGATTAATCTATATACCAATACCAAAGAAAGGAGATTGAACAGAGTATAGATAGTCCGTCAGAAAGAAGCTTCAGAAAAAAAGTCTTTTTTTTCTGAAACTCTGTTTCGGAGCAGGGGTGAAATGCTCCCGGTTCGGACCGGCTCGAGCGAGTAGGTAGCGATGGCGGCGGGCAGTTCAGAGAACTGGTAGCAAAAATCCCTGCCCCCGCCCCCCATGCCCAGCTAAGCTGCGCGATCATCAGAGCCTTTTTTTTCTTTAAAATGGCTCTGACCAGCCAAGCTCGGACGATCCCAGAACCAGAGCCATGTAAAAGAAAAAACCTTTTTTCCTTTTAAATGGCTTGTAGCAAAAATCCCTTCCCCTCTCCCCCACAGCTTGCTTACCTTACCTGCTGGTCACAACGCCTTGCTGTAATCCCATTGCAAATCCATTGCATCAGCAAGCAACTGAATCTCCCTACCTGCAATCAAGCAGGCAGGGAGTTGTGGACTTCAACTCCCAGAATTCCTCAGCCAGCAAAGCAAAGCAAAGCTGGCCGAGGAATTCTGGGAGTTGAAGTCTACAAGTCTTAAAGTTGCCAAGGTTGGAGACCCCTGTTCAATTGGGTAAGTTTTTTTTCCCCTTTGGGAGCTTTAAAAAAATTAGTTAATTGGGGTTTTTTTTAGTTGTTCTTTTTTAGACCTAGCCATTTAAAGTTTAGGAAGTTTTAAATTTAGCTGCTTTTATATAAAAATAAATTAAAATAAAATAATATTTGTGCAGCTTTCTGAGATTTAGTGTGTTTCTGTAGTGTTTCACTCTAACTACACAAACACACAAAATCTCACAAAGCTGTATGTGGAATTTTGTGTGTGTAAAGTGTGAAAGTTGGTTTTTTGGGCTTTTTGTGGCTGTGTGAGGTTCCTGCTTGTTGCAGGGGCCATTTTGGGTCTAGCACAGCTGTTTTTATATTGTGGGTGAGCGAGTTGTGTTGTGTTTTGTAGGTTAAAAAAGGGCAAAGAAGTGACATTGACTTGGCCACGCCCACCTGACCAACAAGCTACGCCCTCCCAGTCACCTTTCCACCAAGCCCCACCCACTAATTAAGCCTCGCCCATAGAACCGGTAGCAAAAAATTTTAGATTTCACCCCTGTTTCGGAGGCTTTCAGAGGCAGGGAAAAAAAGTTTTTTCTGAAACAAAGTTTCAGAAATTTCAGAGGCAGAAAAAAAAGCAAGGCACAGAGCTCACAAACAACGAACTTGTTGCTAAAATTCACCTCTGGGGGTATTCCAGGAGGCCGATCCACCCAATCAGCTTTTTTCTTATTTTCCACCCCAAAAACTAACTTGTGTCTCAGGGGCTTCTTATATTCCGAAAAATACGGTAGTTTGTGTAAAAAGCATCCTAAGCACCTGGAGTTTCTTGTTTCAAAAATCATGGAATTCTGGATGTCTCCATAGAAAAGGCAATATAAGCAGTTCTTCACTTGTTACCACAATAGGAAACAGAATTTCAAGTGACTCGCACCTGATCCTTATGATCTTTTCTGCCATGTTTGTTAAGCGAATCAGTTATTAAGTGAATCATGCACTTATTAAATGAACCCAGATTTCCCACCGACTTTCTTTTCCCAAAGCTGGCTGGGAAGGTCATAGATTATACATAGCACTGAGAGTTGTCCAAGTCTTTGCAGTCCAGATTTGGAAGCCTTAATAAAGTGTTGTAAAATAGTGCTGCTTTAAAAGCACAAATTACATCTGCAGATCACATTTAAGCAAGAGCAAGGAGAGCTTTTAATTGATTTATTCATTGGATTTATTGATTTCTTTTGCCCAGTTTCCACATCTGACTCCATTCATGTTGGGAGTCATCCTCTGGCATCCCATACAAAGCTAAGTAGAACCGTCAAGCCCAAAATTTGTTTCTCCTTGCCTTCCTGGTTTGATAAAAAATATGTAACTGAGTTAATGTTACTGTTTAGTTTCCTTTAGACATACAAGCTAGTATAGTTAAGCTGTCATTGCAGAAGGCAGTTGGTTATTCAAGCGAAGTGGTGGAGGTTTTACACTTGTTACCAACTACTTCATTTATGATACATTTCTCATTTCACAGGTCATTTTTTAAGCTCTTATTTCTTTCGTTCTCTATCCTTCCCGTGGAATTGTAAAACTCTTCATCTCTTGGACCTGATGATTAAAATCTTCAGGGTGTTTGTGTTCATTTCAGATAAACTGACTGCCTGCAATTGAGCAACTACTATGACCTTTACACAGATGGCTTTCTGCTGCTTAGGCTATGCCTGTTTATGATGGAGGAGGCCAGCTGAAAAAGCTGTGCTACAGGGAGTGGAGGGGTGGGGTAGAATAATTGACTTATCCATCGTCCAATGTAGAATACTTTAAATCCATTTCTGTTGGACACGATAGCAACTAGCGAATTAGTAAATGGAAGTTGGAATGGAGGAGATCTGATAATCATCTGCCCATAGGTTGCATTCAGCTTTACAACTCCTGATGATCGTTTTCAGAGGTTTCATATAGGCTGTGAACAATATACAGTTAATGACCAGTGATTCAGCAACCATTCAAATTTCCAACAGCGCTCGGCAAATAGTCCTTATGACTGGTCATCCACAATTACATGTGGTTGCCACTTGTGACTTTCTTTGCTGGCTTTCAACAAGCAAAGTCAACGATGCCACACTTTATAACAGTGTCTTTAGTGAAAGCAATTCTGCTGCTAACTGCCGCCATAAACCAAGGACTGCCTGTGGTAGGGTTGCAGCGGAATTTAATGAGTAATCCAGAATCTACCGATCTGATTAAATATCTATAGACAAGACTCAAGATGCAGAGTTTATTCGAATGTTAATCTTAAAATAAGATCTAATGTAACAGGTCAGCTTTCTGATTGAATCTCTTCTAGGAAAGAGGTTATATAAAACTGTATTATTGCTCCATTGTTACTTGATTTCTATATAACAATTCCATGGTTGATCATCTAACCTAAACAGAATTTCATCCTTCAGATATTTCAGGGATGCACACAGCTACTATATGTAATGATGCTGTGATCCTATCACTATCATTGATGGGTCTATAGAGGGCCCTTTAGCCTTTTAATATATCTTCTGCAAGGAGCAACATCTATAGTTAAGCTGTATTAAAACCCAACTCAAGGTATTACTGAGAGGACATTGAAAACTATCCCTGATTCATTATTAGATGGATATTCAAACAGGTGGTTTATTTTAAGCATAGAGGTGTATTGGTTATTTGATAGATGATCTGTTGAAGAAGCCCAATTTGGCAGCATTTTTCTGTCTGTGTTCCTAAATCTTTACGGTCTGCCATGATATCTCCCTGTACTGCCTTAAAATGTTGGTGGTTGGAGGCCACTCCTACCTTGAGACAGATTCCAAATGGTTGTCTTAGGGCAGTGATGGCTAACCTTTTTGCTATCGCATGCCAAAAGCGTGAGAGCGTGGGGGGGGGTCACACATGCCTGTGCCCATACCCATAAACGTGCCCCCCCGCTTTTGGTACGCGATGACACAATGAGCCCAGTAGGCCCGTTTTTTGCTCTCCCCAGGCTCCAGAGGCTTTCTAGGAACCTGGGGAGGGTGAAAACGGCCTTCCCCACACCCCTGGAGGCCCTCCAGAGGCCGGAAACAGCCTGTTTCCTGACCTCCGGTGGGCCCAGAAGGCCTGAAAATCAGCTGGCCGGTGCATGCATGCACGCTGCAGCTGAGGTAGGGCAACGCTTGCGTGCCCACCAATATGGCTCTGCGTGCCACCTGTGGCACGCGTGCCATAGGTTCACCATCACGGTCTTAGGGGTTTGGAGTCTCATATCACAGTCCCCAGAGTGATCTGCAAGGTCCCATTCTGCCCTTATTTACCATCTACATGAAGCCACTGAGAATGATCATCAAGAATGGTAGTGTATAAGCAAATATCAAGTCTCTTTTGTCTTCCCATCTTCATCATTTATATCAGCCTCTTTGGCAGACTACTTTCTTTGCTAGATTGCAGATCAGATGAGATGTTACAGGGTAAAACAGGAAACATCTATTTCTAACTGCAATTGATTTGCTAACTACATAGTTTCCTGGAAGAGTCTGATATGGCCTGTGGTTATCCATACCCTTGTTATTTCTCAATTAGATATTGTAATATACTCCATAGGGGGATGCTCTTAAAAGAAACTTGGAAATTGCAGCAGATCCAAAACATGGGAATCAAGCTTCCGTTGGATGCTTCTGCTGAGATCTTATGAAATCGGTCCTGGCATAGCTACATTGACCCACAGATTCCCAAATCAAATGACAGAGGTCATTCAGATTTATGCAAGTGATAGTCCTAACCTTAAGAAATATCAGCAGAGTACAATAGCATATTTCAATAGCTGTACAAGACTATTGTAGAAGAAGTAGCTGCATATAGCTCAAAATATGTGTTGCTTCACGCAAACAGTGTAGCAGCAACATGTCTTTTGAGCGTCATGTAACACAGTGGTCCCCGATCCCTGACCTGCTAGCGGGCCATGGCCTATTCAAAACTAGGCCGTGCTAGTGGCAGCCCAGCACACACTTGTGCAGCTCAACTTGCACAGGTCGAGCTGCGTGGGCATGTGTGTGTGTGCTGGGCCACCGCACACGTGACCCCGTTCGCCTCTCCCTCCCCCTCACCGGGCCAAACTGCAAAGATTGGGGACTGTTGACGAACTGCTTTGACAAACACATATCACAGCAAAATCATATAAATCAATTTACCTATCCTCCTTGTTAGTGGAATCTATGCAGACCTTCAGTTCTTACTTATCAACCGTAGAAGATTCATGGGATATCCACATATAGGTGAACGAGGCCTAAGTGACCTGTAGATGTCTTCCATACCATTCAGGTGGCATTGCATGATTGTTTAAGTAAACAACCAGAAGATTAAAATTACTGAAGACATAAAAAGGGCACTTGACATTTCTGCTCATTAACTAGCTGATGAGTCTAACTCATTTGGCATTAGTTTATTTATCGTCAGCACATTGTCCCACGTATCTTGTCAACACAATGAGCTTCACTCCAACATCACCTTGAGTTCTGTTGATGCCTCCTCTCAGTAGGAAGGAAATGGGTGGGTTTCATCAGTGGCCAGTGTCACTTCATGTGTGTCACATAGAGCTGCTGCCAACCACTTTGACATTCAGGACTAACATTTCGTGCACCAGAACAGTCAGATAGAAAAAGCTATTTAATTTCCCACCCTCATCTGGAAAGAGCTTTAATCTTCAACAACTGATGCAAAGCCCAATTTTTCTGAACAACTCTTGGGATGTGGTGGTATATCAATCTAAGTAATAAATAAAAAAACTGGCAACTTCCAAATTATTATTTATTAACAATAAAACAAAATTGGGGATGATGATCTAGAGCAACACAGAATTTCTTAGATTCACCATCTGGAAACCAGTTTTAATCTCTGCATACAGTGGATATTTTCAAAAAAGAAGCTTCACCATATGCAATGTGCCTTTAATGTGGTATCTAGTTCTTTTATTCTTTTGTCATTTGTGATCACAGGCAAACAAGTGACCAGTTCTATGATGTGCTTTATATCACAGCAAGCAACCTTTCACAGCCAGAAATTGCAGATTCTCTTCTGGTACTTTTTTTGGGTGTTTCTATGTGTGTATGTGTATAATAACCTGCTATCCTTCCTTCCTTCCTTCCTTCCTTCCTTCCTTCCTTCCTTCCTTCCTTCCTTCCTTCCTTCCTTCCTTCCTTCCTTCCTCCCTCCCTCCCTCCCTCCCTCCCTCCCTCCCTCCCTCCCTTTCAATATTTTCGGGAATTATTAGAAGTTTTAATTTTAATTAACGTTTCAAACCATTTTTAAAAATCATTACAACAATAGAAAACATGCCATATGGAGTATTATGCAGACTTAACTTGATGGTTGTTCACTCTTTTTGTACATAAATGCTAGGTAACTCATGTTGACAACAGCCAGATGGAGTTGTTATTATTGATATTATTATTTATTATTAGTATACTGCTAAATGAAGAAAAACTGACAGCAGTTTACAGACCACTCAATTAAAACATCCATGCAAAAGAAATTAAGAAATCACATATATACTGTATTTTTCTGACTATAAGACGCACCTGTGTATAAGACGCACCAAGATTTTGAAGAGGTAAGTAAGAAAAAAAAAGGTTTTTGCCTTCCCTGGCCCCCAGGAGCACTCTGCAGGTCTCCCAAACCCTCTGCACTCCCCATTTTTGTGAAAAACGGGCCTGTTTTTGCAAAAAACGGGGTGCACAGAGGGTTTGTGAGGCCTGCAGAGTGCTCCTGGGGGCTGGGGGAGGGCAAAAATGCCCCAGTTTTTTGTGAAAAACGGGCAAACACAGGATTTCTATTCTGATGTGATCAAAAGTTTTTCTAGTCTTCCTGTGGAATTGTTTTCTTGATCTTGTCAACTGTACCTTGTAGGTCTGACATCAGTGTTACTTCTCGGGGAAGCAATTGTTAAATCAACATATCAATATCTCAGTTGCCTCCTGAAAAAGCACCTTTGGGACAACCATGATCTGGATGACTGAGAATTTCTACAGACTTTTAGCTATACAATTTGGGATGAACGCCCTTTGAATGGTGTGGGAGTAGGAATGGATTTCCAGAGGAGAAAAATTGCAGAGTACAGGAACCAGGAGCACTACTCAAGTGACCCTGAGGGCACAGATAAACCTTCAAGTGCTTCAATGACCCTCTAAAACAGGGGTGTCAAACTTGCGGCCTGCGGGCCAGATGCGTCACATGCTAGCCCCACCCAGCCCAGTTTAGTGAAGGGGGAAAAATACGATACATCATGTGACATCGCTGTGATGACACGAGTTTGACACTCCTGCTCTAAAAGGTCGAAAATTACCAGCTGTCTGCAAGGAATATAAATCTTTCCATTCCCCATTATTCTCTCAGAGCTAAAGAAGCTTCTTCGATGAGAAGTGAAAGGTCTTCAAAGAAAAAACAAGAAAGTCCAGTTGTCTCCTGAAAAAGCACTTTTGGGACAATAAAGCCAAAGACACTTGCAAGGATGTTTCACTCTTGCAGAAACTGTCCATTACTGAATGAAGTGTCCCTGGATGACTATCCTATTTTGCTGTTAGTGCAACGTTCCCAATTTTCTTTCCTATATGCTATGAAGAAGCTAAGGTTAGATCATTTCATTGAGTCCTTTATTTTTTTACATTGGTCAACTCCAGGGATGAAATACAGCAGGTTCTGACAGGTTCTGGAGAACTGGTAGCGGAAATTTTGAGCACTTCAGAGAACCGGTAGTGGAAATTTTGAGTAGTTCAGAGAACCAGCAAATACCACCTCCGGCTGGCCCCAGAGTGGGGTGGGAATAGAAATTTTGCAATATCATTCCCCCAGGAGTGGGGAGGGAATGGGAATTTTGTAGTATCCTTCCCCTGGCACGCCCACCAATCCACACCCACAGAACCAGTAGTAAAAAAAATTGGATTTCACCACTGGTCAACTCCTAGGATTGTGTTTGGGTAGGGAATTCTTGATTACCAGTATAGAGTGGAAGCCTCCTTTTAATATGTGCTATACTGGCAAGAATTTCTGAGTATATCATGCAAACATGTAACCTGGAAGATACTTGGTAAGTACAGTTTGAGGTTGGCATAGCTTCTACCTGTAATTAAGATTCAAGTTAAGAGAGGTACTCGCAGGAGAAGATAAGATCCAATTAAGGCCCTGTTGCTCTGTTTTAATGGCACCTCTGTGTTGAGGAGCTAGGCTGTCTTTGTGTCGCTTTCCTAGTCTCTGTTCACCCCAATGAAAATATTTTTTTCCAATTCTGATGGATGATTCTGCTCTTTATCAAATCCATCTTCTAATGTGTGCAAATAAAAGAGTCTCTGTTTCACTCTCGCCCTACCCATAGGAGAATAAGATACAGCCAGCAAAAACAAGAGGCATGGCTAGGTTTCATGCTAGAATTAAGGATATGAAAAAAAAGAGGAAACAAATACATTAGGAAAATTGCTGCCAGAGTAAGTTATTCAGGTTAGATTGTCCAGGGAGAAAGTTAATATGTTCCCTAGCCATTAAAGAAAGCTTTCCATGACAGTGCTACCATTCATGAAAGGCTTCTATGGTGCCAATAGCAAAGATCTTACAGCATTCTCATTTAATTTAATGGGAATGCTGTGGGGCCCTCATATTTCATGCCTCGAGATCACAGAACTGTGCACTATACATCTTATTAATCAGCATATACAAATGCTGTTTGTATAAACCAACCCTGACTGTTAATTACAGATCCTGTTCGTTGAAATTTTGCATCTTTTTTTTTCTTTTCTTTTTTTGGCCTAGCAAGTTGTTTTTTTTCTCCAGTGGGAGAAGTAACAGCGATGCTTCTGCATTAAATGAAGTTTAAACTTTAGTCAAAGTTATCCAGCATTTCCTACCGCTTTCAAGGTGGCTCATATGATGTTTTTGCCCATTGAACATGTACATTGGAAGGTGCCAAATTTCAATAAGGAGTCCTCTTTAATTTGGCCTGCTCAACGAGCAAAGTTTGAGCAGATGTTTACAGTGAGTTGTGGTGTGCCAAATACTTTTGAATGTGCTTAATTGTACTTCTTTAAGGACACCATACCTGGCACAGAAGCTGAATGCCTGGAGTGTGATCATCACAAAGAGGACACGTGTGTTACATTAGGACACATCCCTTACCAATTACATCCTACTTTCTCTTAACAAAGAGCTGAGGGTAGCTTTTACACAGGTCCTCGTGTAAGAAAAATATGAGGCTAGGGAGAAGTGAGAAAGAAGAACAAGGGAAGAAGTTTTGGGGTTGACAGTTCTGGTTTCTAATCACAGTGAAGAATTTTACAAAGTCTCTTCTATCATAGTTTTTTTTTTTTTTTTTGCAGGAAAGATATTGAAGTAATATATCGTAGAATAAATGTTGTTCTTTGCTAGTTCTCTCTCCTAGGACCAAGAATATTAAAGAGTTTCAACATAAGCTATGAGATCTGAAGGGGTGTTTTGCAGTGTTTGATGATAGCTTATCACTTCCTCCTCTCAAATTTGAAGATTTTGCTTCCAGGAAAATAAGTAGGCAAATTAGTCAATAAACCACACCTGTCTCTTTGACTGATTCTTAACTGAATACGTCTAGAGTCATTTTCATAATAATTAACTCCAAAACCATATGGGAAGAAGTGCTTTTTTTTTCTTTTAGAAATCATTACATTACAAAGTCTTCTTTGCAAAACTTTCAAAATTACAAATGAACAAAAAAATTCACCTGAAACTTGTTGCGTATGTACCCAACAGAAGGCACGTTGCTTACAAATCTATGAAGAAATAAAATTACAGGTAGCCCTTGATTTACGACCATAATTGAGCCCAACATTTCTGTTGCGAAGTGAGATGTTTGTTAAGCGAGGTTTGTCCCATTTTACCTTTCTTGCCACCCTTATTAAGTGCATCACTGCAGTTGAGTTAGTAACAGGGTTGTTAAGTGAATCTGGCTTCCCCATTGATTTTGCTTGTCAGAAGGTCACAAAAAGAGTTCATATGACCCTGGGAATGTGACTGCCATGATCATTATAAATATGAGCAAGTTGCCAAGCATCTGAGTTTTGATCACATAACTATGGAGATGCTGTTATGGTCCTAGGTGTGAAAAATAACATAGTAAAAAGTGGAGAGGGCAGTTATAAAACTTTTCCCATTTCCCAGGAAGCACTGGGTTTTGGATGTCCGAATGGAGAGTTTGATTCAGTCTACAAAGTCAAGAGAAAGTCTCCCGAAGTGATCCCAGGAGAATTGGGCTGCTTTTCAAATCATGAAAATTGTGATTCAAGTTGAATGTTTCTATTGTTTTTTTATTTATTTAATTATTTTAGAAAATGTGTATTGCCGCCTCCTCACACAGGGTGACTCAAGGCGGCTTACAATGGATATAAAAACACCATATAAAAGAAATAAAAGTAATACAAAGAAAAATAATAAAACAATAAAATAATAATACCCCCCCCCAACCCCAGCGGCAACATACATTCATACAAGCCATGTGATGGGCTCCATCCCACTCTGGGTTCCCCAGGCCCGCTGGCAGTATCACATCTTCAGTGTTAGGCTGTTCAACGGTGGCAACAATTTGTTTTGGGATATGGTGACCTCTCCCATGCCGAAGGTATTTAAACGTTGACTCACTCTTTTAAAGACACTGAGTTAATAAAGGGAATATTGGAGTACCGGTGTTGTCCATTATTGCAACCCTATTGTTATTTGTGCAAAGTCTTACTACAGCAATTAACAGAGGAAATGCCAATGCTCATGGCGACACTACAGTTCAAAAATTACTATATTATCAGATAATTTATTCATATTTCATAATCATGAAATACAGAGATATCCCTAAAGAGTAATCAGCTCAAGGCCGGAGCTTCAGTTCCAGAAGCCCTGCATTTCTTTACTGTTTTTGTTCATAGAAAAATGGACGGTCACAAAATCAAGCATTTTCTCATTATGCAGTCTATGCATTTTTACTCATAGGTAAATGAATAAGTGGGACTTTTAAGAAATAGGCAGGTAAGATACAAGCTACTAAATCTTCTATCAAGAACCGAGACATTGATTTACAGAACACCATCCACAATTCCACATGTTCTCCAAATGCTGCTTCTAAATGACTCCCTTGAACAAATGCAAGATGAAACTTTCATGTGACAATATACAATTCTCATACAAGGAAATATATAAGCTGCAGGGAAATCACCTGAAGACTAAATCCACTAATGACCTAGATATTACACTTTAATTTATTGATAACTAAATAATCAGAGGTTTTTTACAGGCTTCAAAAGTCTCGACAATTGTGTATTGTGCACTTCAGCATGCACGCTGACACAAACAAAAACAATAATAACATCTGAAATGTAGTTAGGAACACAATTGAGAACATCTGTATAGTAAGCAGAAATAAATTAGAAATACTGAAGTGTTTTGTAGCTGTGAAACTGGAGAATATAAAAAAATAACTGACAGCACCTGGATTAAGCAGTTATAAATAATGGATAAAGGGGAAAATCACATTACCCCCTGTGTAAATTCCTCCTCCTCTGAAATATATTTTATGAATGTAGAATTACAGTAATAAATGCAATATTCGTTTTTCCCCATAGAAGCTCTACTTCACAGCTATAATGTAGTTTGAAAAAGCAATCATGACTATAATGTACTTTGAAAAAGTAATGACCAGCACAGACAGTGTTTGCCAGAGTTGCTGTTTCCCTAAAATAATTTTGCTTTAACTTTAGGAAAGGAAGACACATGTTGCTATTGAAATACTTCATTACGCTTACTAGCAAGTAATTCTCTCCAAAACAACCCACCTCTCTAACAAATAAATATCAAAAAGTCTTACGACAGAGTTGTATAGGCAGACAACAGAGCCCCCCCACCCAGCAGCAATATCTTTGATAACAGTTTTGCTGATACTAACATAAAGTGTCTTTAATTTCAATATTCAGTAGTAGTACACTCCTTTGCGGGAAAAAGAAAAAGCAAGCAAGTTGAAGAGGAAGTCAAACTAGAATCAAACAGCAACCCAGCAGATTCTAAATGAAAACAGACAAGAATTTCCCTTCAGCTCATAGATAGAAAATGTCAGAAACATAAAAAAAAAACAACATTATGAAGTCAGGCAAAAAGTCTGGAGTGTTTTTCCTTCATGATTAATGATTGGTCTGAAACAGGATGGGAAAGGTAAAGCAAAGTTCCTCTTGAAGTACCTTAAAAATGCCACAACTGGCGATGGGGGCAGGGTGGGTGGGTGGGAATATTACAACATCAATTTAAAAATAATAATAAAAAAAAATCCCCTTCCACTAAGATGTAAAGGTCAGGCAAGATTTGGGTGTTTTTAAATGCTGTTGTGAAGGAATGTTTATAAAGGTTAAGATGTCATGTTGTTTCAGAGTTATGGGCATGGGAGGGGGGTCCTTGAGTGCCAGCTGCACCTCAGGCCACTGTGGGCTGTGAGACACAATGACAATGGACAGCAGGAGACTGGCAGATCATAGGCTATTGCGGGGGAAAATTGTACCTTGCTTCCCGAATAATGCAAAGGGGTATGAATATTTCAGAAGCAAAAACAAAAATATCCTGTCTTAAAAATATGCCTTCAATAACACCGCAAAGGTCTAATTTAAACCCCCCAAAGCAGGAACATTTCCAGAGTTCAAGCTGACTCTCTGTCCTTAACTCAATTTATTACGCCTCTCATTTGCAGTACAAATACATATGGTTTGCACAGGCACTATGAGCTAAATTCAACCTGTTTCAGATATTGGCTAGCAAATGGGAAGGAAATGTGATACGGCTGTTTAAGGTATCCTTTTAAAACATTAAACACATAAGTACTTGTGGCTGAAAAGGTATGGAAACAGGTAATGGCCATGGTGCGTTTGTCTATCTCTTCCAAAAATTCTTGGACAAATTTCTTCATGGCTGTTATAGCATTATTTGCAGACTTGGGCCTATTTAGTTACAAAGAAAAAGCAGGACTATAAGAATATTGAAACTGCTTTGTGTCAGGCTCCATAGTTGTAAGCAAACTCAGAGTCAGTGGTAAAAGATTCATTTCACATCCAATAGTCTCTTACTCAATCCCAGAGTAAGAAGTCTAAAACTCATGTTCTGATTTGCTATTAGGTGACTTCCTACGTCTAATTGCTGATCAAGGACAATTGAAGGTGAATTGCAGAAGACTAAGTTATACTGCGGTCCGGCAAGAGAAGATGGTTTGGACATCGTTTTAAGCTCGTACTTCTCACTGGGTTATGATACTCACATGTCAATACAACTTTCAGCCTTGCAGTTTAAGCAATACAAATTAAGATACTTGGTTTGCCTCAATTTAAGGATTGTTTCTGCAAACTGAAACTGGCTGAAGAACTTTATTAGCAGCTGCAGGATGCATCTCAATTAAATAGTACCAATTGCAATTAAGCCATCCCGGCTAACCTTAACTTCCTTCTATTCTGATAGTGGATCTATTTAAAAAAAAAAAAAAAAAGGCAGCCTTCCCGTAGAAATTACTACTTGCAGAGCTGAGTTTCAGGTAAATCATATGAGATTGCAGCTTTAAGTTATCTAATGGAAATGCATGCTTACAAAAAGACATTTTTATTAAATATAATTTCATTTCGACATTGCCCTCCCAGTGATGCTAATCTCTCTGATGTAACAGAGAGAGCCTGTAAAAGATGTGCCTTGGTGAGTCAGACTGCAAAGCCAGAACTGAAAGTTGAAGCAGCATAAGGAGTTATAAACATACCTTGGTTTGCCCATGACCCATGACCCATTGCAAGCCACACTGGCTACCAGTTGGCTTCTGGCTACAATTCAAAGGACTGTAACTGGGTCTCCTCATTATAAAGTCTTTCATGACTAGGGCATGGGTATTTATGGCACTGCCCTCCCTAACTGTTTTTAATGCTCCATGGCATAGGACCTGGGTATTTGCGGGACCGCCTTCTGCCGCCGATAGCCTCCCACCGACCAGTACGCTCCCACAGAGAGGGACTCCTCAGGGTGCCGTCAGCCAGGCAATGTTGGCTGGTGACCCCCAGGGGGAGGGCCTTCTCTGTGGCAGCTCCGCCCTCTGGAACGATTTGCCCCCGGAGATAAGAAGGATATCGGATCTCCGGGTCTTTCGCCGTGCCCTGAAAATTTTTCTTTTCCATCAAGCAGGGCTGGCGTGAAACACCCCCCCCCCTTTTTTTTTTAGTTTTTTAGTTGTTTAGCTTTTAATCTGTCAATGGGTTTTAATTCAAATTGTTTTAAATTTGGGCCAAAGTATATAATTCTTTTAATAATTTTAAATTTTGTATTGTTATGTGTTTTAGTTCTGGCTGTGCACTGCCCTGAGTCCACTAGGAGAAGAGCGGTATACAAATTGAATAAAATAAATAAATAAATAAATAAATAAATAAATAAATAAATAAATAAATAAATAAATAATAGTATTTGTTCTTTTAACAATTGCCAAAGAACAAAGCTTTCCTTTGCCAATTATTAAAATAAAGGCAATAATATGCTAAAGGCCCATGAAAGCATGCCAGTGGTATTATTTTAACGTATAGGAAACAGTGCCATGAATGCCTCCAACCAAGATAACAAATTAGGCTTTATTCTGGTTTGCATGGCTATTTTTCAAACAAATACAAACCGGAGTTTGCCTGAATTTCTTTTGGAATGTTGGTATTTCGGGTTACTAATCAACATGTGTGAGGAGCAACAATTGGGTGAATTCAGGATTGTTTTTATCATACCTTGCTATTATGTCTGAACAAATCTGCCAAACTGCTTAGATTCCTTCCTTCCTTCCTTCCTTCCTTCCTTCCTTCCTTCCTTCCTTCCTTCCTTCCTTCCTTCCTTCCTCCCTCCCTCCCTCCCTCCCTCCCTCCCTCCCTCTCCCATATTTAGAATAATTAAATGTAGTTATATAGTCAGAACATAAGGCAGGAACATGTCTTCTAAGTATCAGAGTGGTTTTTATTTGTTTTTATCCATGCTTACTTCATTCTAATTTATATTTCATAGCTGGGAAAAAGCATGCCTTTGTTGAAGATTTAATATTTCCCATCCCCTAATTAAAAAGCAAGAATTAACAATATAAGCAGTATTTAGCAATTAATGGGGTTTATCTGCTGGAATTTTGCCCCTACGTAAAACCACCAGTTCCTTCTACCACAAAAGAACTCCAACTCTCATTAGCTCATTGCCCTGAACTTTTTCAACACTTAATGTGAGCCAAAAAAGATGAGATGGTCTCTTACGTCTGGTAGTGAAATCAGGGGAATCAAGTTTCAGGAAGACTTCATTCATTAAACATACTTTTTAAAAGTGTCTTTCTGTTTTCTATTTCCAAAACTGTATGGGAGGGGAATGTTTGGTAATATATCTAAAACGTTCACTCTAACAACCAAAAGATGATCTAATAATACCCAACAGAGACTTCACATACACAAAGTTGTAAATGTAAGCACTGTATAACCGTGGTGGTGCAGTGGTTAGAATGCAGCATTGCAGGCTAATTCTGCCGACTGCCAGCAGTTTGATTTTGACTGACTCAAGGTTGACTCACTTTCCATCCTTCCGAAGTCAGTAAAATGAGGACCCAGATTTTTGGGGGCAATATGCTGACTGTGTAAACTTCTTAGAGAGGGCTGTAAAGCAATGTGAAGCGGAATATAAGTCTAAGTGCTAATGCTATCAAAGAGAAACACCACAGCAATAAAAAAAAAGGTGTTGCTAATTGAAAGAATTGGATAATTGAGCTCACGAACCATAGATGTCTATGTGCTACAATCATTTCATATCATGGGCAGACTCTCTGGTAGACATGCATTTCCACATAGCAAAAGGCACTTTTTCAGCTAAGTGAAATATCACGATAATCAACACCTTGAGTTATTCAAGAGGAAATGTTTGAATAGCTCTTATGAAAAGTTCAGCATAACCCCAATTCTCTGTTTACTTGCATTTTACTGGAAACATTAAATCACTTACATCCAGCTCTGAAGTGATCTCTGCAAGTGATTTTTTTAAAAACATGTTCCTCTCTTAAATCCATTGGTAAAATATTTCAATATTCATACAATACATTTGTGTTATGATACACCTGCTAAGAAAACATTTGTTTCTGTAATCATGTTTGCTTCAAATTTGGTAATTCACTATTTAAAGAAATAAGACTTCTGTGTTCACCAAAGTAAATTAAGGAGGAAACCAAAATGGGAACAGAAGGGTCAAGCAAACCTATATTGAGCAAACTTCTGGAGGATGCTGATGTAGGATGATATCACTAGGATACAGCCAAAATTAGTATACAGCCAGAATTAATTTCTTTTGTTTTTCCAGTTTTTTAGGGGGCACAAGTAGATGTAATGGTATGTGAGAAAGACCTTGGGAGATGGAGAGAAGAGATGGTCCTAGTGAACTATCACGTAAGAGACAGCAATAACCTGCAGGGACCTTTCCTAGCTTCTTTGACTAAAATGAAGATGATGGGAGATTTGTATTTTCAGACCTGTATGATTCTGTTATTATTATTATTTATTAAATTTATATTGCCGCCTATTTGCCCATGGTGACTCAAGGCGGCTTACAGAATATAAAAACCACATTTAAAAACAGTAAAACTAATAAATAACTAATATTGCTTAACGCATTGTAAGCCGCCCTGAGTCTCTGGAGAAGGGCGGCATATAAATCAAATTTAAAAAAAAATAAAAAAAATAAAAAATCAAATAAATTAATGTAATAAAATCACCTCCCACTCCCCACCTCCCACCCCAGCGACAGCCAATCACACGAGCCATTTAATGGGCTCCATCCCGCTCTGGGTTCCCCAGGCCCACTGGCAGAACCAGGTCTTCAGCGCCTTTTGGAAGAGAATTAGAGTGGGGGCCATTCTAATCTCTGGGGGAATGATGTTCCAGACAGAGGGAGCCACCACAGAGAAGGGCCTTCTTCTGGGTCCCACCAGGTGTATCTTCCTTGGGGATGGGACCCGCAGCATTCCCTGCCTCCCTGCTCTGATGGGTCGGGTAGATGTGACCGACAAGAGACAGTCCCTCAGATAATGGTCCCTCAGATACATTGTTAATGTAGTCTTACAATAAAATAGAATTAGTTCACCTAGTTGTGTTTTCACTTAGTCTACCTGGGAAGACTGACAGTAAGCACGTTAAGTCTGTTTGTTATTTTTTAATGAGAAATCTGTAGCGCAAACAGTATATCATGTTTAACAAATCCACTTATACTTAATGAATAAAATCAGGGAGTAAAATAATTATGCTTCTCTTATACAAGTGAGTCCTTAGCAGAATGGTTAGGGAAATCATGTGGACAAAAACAGAATATAAAGCATATTTTCCCCAGGAAGGGACTTCTACTGCTGTGAAGCTACAACAGAGAAAAACCCAGTTCTTTACCAATAAAGTGCTTATAAGTATTTTCCTCCTGTAATCATATTTACATAAGAGCAAAGTTTGGTTCACACAGTCGTTTCTCATTCCCAAGGCTTTATAAAATAAATAGTGTCTCTTCTTCTGCTATCAGCTGACATTAACCCAGCTGAAAGGATTGACCAAATGCACAGATTGGCCTTTTGATTTAACATTAGCTTGAAGCATTTTGTAAGGTTGGGTTGTACAGAGTACAGAGAAGATTTTTTTAAAAGTGCTTTTTTGAATTAGGGACGTTACGGGTTATGTTTTTAAATTCACGAAATTTAAAAAACAAAAACCAGGAACTGAAATTCCTAACAGTGTTTGCATAAATTAGTTATTAGTGCATTCACAATAAAGGGACTTCCCTCAACATACTGATCTCAAACTAAAGTAAGTAACCTGCATTTAAATTTGAATGAGACTTAAGAGCTACTTATTTTCTTTTGAATGAGGCCAGATTGTTGTTGGTTTTTAATAGCACATTTATAGGCTCAGTTCAGACGTGACAAGAAAAACTTGTTTTGTACTATGTGAAACCTTGTTTTCATTCTCTTCCATGAGGTGGAGACCAAGAGTCCATTTACCATGGTTTGTATTATGACAAAATCAGGAATCTGCAGTTTATTTAAACTATATTTAATAAAAGCAAAAGAGCCAAACTGTAATTAAATCCTAACTTCCTAAACCTAGACAGCAGAAGAAAGTGTAGTTGCTTAAAAAACAATATTTTGATGCCAGCCAAAAAGACATGATGGTTACCATTAATGGACACCGCAGAAACCATCAGTCTATACATACATTTTGGAGGAAAGAAAAGGTTATCTGGAGGATGAGGGCAAAAAAAGATTGTTGGAATTGTTTGTTCATACGTACCGGGGTGGGTTCTAATTTTTTTTACTACCGGTTCTGTGGGCGTGGCTTATTTTTTGGGTGTGGCTTATTTTGTGGGCGTGGTTTGGTGGTCATGTGACAATTATTTAGGATTTAGCAGAGGTGCTGGTCTACCAGGCTGTACCGATCTACCCATTTATTTTTGCAGGTACTGGTCTACTCATGTATTTTTGCAGGCACTGATCTACTCATGTATTTTGGCAGGCACTGATCTACTCATGTATTTTTGCAGGCACCGGTCTACTAATTTGTTTTCTTTTAACACTGATCAGCTGTAGGGCGGCCCTTTGAAGCCCCGCGGCAGGAGTTTAAAGTTTTTTTCCCTCTAGCCATCAGCTGGGACTCAGGAGGCAGCAATAGATTGGGGGTGGGGCCAAATAAAAGGTAAGAATAATGCGGGGGTGGGGGTGGGTGGGGGGGGCAGAACCGGTTTGGTGACATCATATCTTCACCGTTACCGGCTCAGCGGAACCGGGTGGAACCGGGAGGAACCCACCACTGATACATACTTGCGTAAGTAGTTCTCCCTTCTAATTAAGATATGCTCAGTGAGTAATCCATGGATGTTAAACTCGACCGCATCATGTGACATATTGTGATGCTTTTTGCCTTTGCAGAACCGGAGTGGGTGTGGCCCGCAGGCCCCCAGTTTGACATCCCTGGAGTAATCTATAATTTTAATTATATCAAAATACTAGGAAGCCCTATTTTTCTTACTATGCACTTCTTTTGAATGCCTTCTCTACTCCGATGTAATGTGGGGGAAATAGATATTATGTAAATTAAAACTGATAGGTAGCTAGATCATTTATTAATACATCCTACAGGTAAATTAAGTAACTTGGATATAAATAAAGGGGAAAAGAATGGAGATTAGTGTAACACTGCTACTTTGGAGGACTTTTGAATGGATTACTGGTTATTTTTAACTATCTTAGAAGTTACAGATAGTCCTTGCTTAATGCCCTAATTGGGACAGGCAACTCCATCATTAAGCAATGCAGTCAGTAAGTGAAAAAATTCTCATGACTGTGCTAGGCTTGTAACATCAATTCCACTGGGGCCATTAGGAGAATCACCTGCAGTTGTTGAGGCATGTGACTGTGACTTTAGTGCTGGCTTCTCCATTGACTCTGCTGGTTGGAAGCCAGCTGTGGAGCACACAATATTGTGACTGTGGGATGCTGTCACTGCGTAAGTGCCTGCCAGTTGCAAAACTAACCTGTTTGGTGAGACAAAAAACCAGCACAAATGTTTGCGAAAGACGGGAAGGCTTAATGGATATTTTGCTGAAAGAAGGAAGAAATGAAATGAAATGATGATTTATGGATTTGAAGATTAAGAAATACATAAATTAAATGACAGGGTTAAGGATCTTGCATAACATCTAAGAGGGAGGAAGGTTAATAAGAGTGTAATTAAATATTGAAAAAAAGCTTGGAAATCATTTATATATTATTTAACTAAACCTTCCTTCCTTCCTTCCTTCCTTCCTTCCTTCCTTCCTTCCTTCCTTCCTTCCTTCCTTCCTTCCTTCCTTCCTTCCTTAATAAATATAAATATATTTTTTTAAAAGTGCACCTGCCAGTTGTATCACACCTGAATTTCAATGTGACGGTGGCAACATTGCAATACTAGTCATAAAGTGCAAATTGTAAGTGCAAGGAGGGCCATTAAGTAAGTTTCTCACTGCTATTTTAACTTTGAACAGTTGCTACACAGGGCAGCCACTAAGTGAGGACTACCTGTATAGAGGTGCTAACTAAAAAGGCAAAAGATTTTAAACTCCTGTGGACGAAGGCATTGAAAAATGCGAGGGCAAATTCTGCATTATTAAATCTAGAACGGTTTGGTTATTCATTCACTGATTATCAAATTACCCAATTATCAAATAATAACTATTTCTAAGTTGAAGAAGTCGAAGTCTGATCTGTTGCTTGGTAGAATCTCTGATAAAGGCAAAGGTAGACATTTCATTGCCATAGCTAAGTTAGGTTTAGTGCAAGTATGTTGGATATGCAGTTAAAGCTGCTAATATCTGTCGGCCATTGTTGGAAAGCAACAAAAATCCACTGCCAAACCAACTCTATACTAGCCAGGCTTGGAACAGAAGTAAAGCCATATTCTAATTTTACGAACCACACCATATGCTCCCTATATGGCTATATGACTGCTGTAGAATAGAATATGTCTGACATGAAATTGACCCCTAGTAAAATGGGCCAGTTCAGATTGGACTTGGGGTACTATAAAACTACACTCAAATGGCAATTGCTTCTTGTAAATTGTAGGTCAAACATTTGGTAACTACGCTAATGCATGGATTCTTTTACTTATATTAGCAGGCTTCTCCCCAATAAAGAAGACTAAAATCTTTCCTATGAATTTTACTAAAGGCATGTATTTTTGAATCTGCATCTCAAAGACAGAATGACACATCAGGTTACATCAGTTTTCTAGCCATTGTGGAAAGCATGCAGTACAGAATTTTCAGAATCTTATTTTTGATGAGGCATAGAATGCATTCTTGTTAGCAAAGTCACTCTCAATGCTTCTTATCTGGTACCACTATACTAAAGTTCAAAAACCAGAGTTTCTTTTCTTTTCTTTTTTTAAATCTCCTATTTACATATTTTGTGCCAAAATTTATAAATGATGGTTTCCAGTATCATTTCTGGTCTACCCACTCCTACTTTATGGATGCTACCTTCTTGACAGCAAGAATGCCTAGAAAGGTGTACAGGCTTTAGAGTTTACAATATTACAGCAATAATAATTGCAACAACAATAACTGCAATAACTGTGAGGATGATGAGGAGTCTATCTCAAGTAATGGAAATAAAACTGGAACTAGACTTTTTCTTTTCCCAGAAAGGATATTAAACATCTTTTCGTCTACTGTTTTATTTTAGTTTAAGGTAGGAACATAGACTTCTATTGTGCCAGTATGAACTTTAATATGTATTCATTCCTTTTTAGCCTTGCAAAATATTTCCACCGAGATTAACAATAAGCTTTCCTATCTGTGGGTGGTCTGGCTGAACATGTATACTTTAATTATTCAAGGTCAAGGCATCAAGATGTACACATATGCTGGAATAACTTCGCTTTAAAATAAAAATACCTGTCTTACATTTTCCCACATTTGGCTTAAAAAGAACTGTTGTACGGTAGTTGTGAGGGGGTTTTTTTGGGGGGGGGGCAGAAGAATCTTAGTGATATAATGATTGTATCCTTTATCTGGAATGCAGAATGTCATCTATTTTAAACCTTGCAGAATGTTTTAATTATTACGGTTTTTCTTTTCCTGAAACTACCTACTTCTCTGCTTTATTATTTGTAATAAATGCACTGAAACAGAAAGCTTTATTTTGGCAGCTCAAGAACAAGCCCTAGCCACAAACTGTATGAAGGCAAAAATTCAACATGTTACCACCAACAGCAAATGCCGCCTCTGCAATGAAAAAGAGGAGACAGTTGACCACCTGATCAGTGGGTGCAGCAAAATTTCACAAACTGACTACCTACAACGCCATGACCGTGTTGCTAAAATCATTCACTGGAAATTGTGCCAGAAGTTTGGATTTGAGTACAGCAAAAACCACTGGGAACATCAGGTTGAGAAAGTTTTAGAGAATGAGAAACTCAAGATCTTGTGGGACTTAGGATTCAGACTGACAGGCACTTGGTCCACAACACACCTGACGTAACAATAGTTGAAAAGAAAAAAGTATGGTTCATTGACATTGCAATACCTGGTGATGCACGAATTGAAGATAAGCAGCAAGAAAAAAATCACAAAGTACCGGGACTTACAAATTGAAGTTGAGCGACTGTGGAAAAAGAAATCGTGTGTTGTCCCGATTGTAATTGGAGCCCTCGGAGCAATACCCAAAGGGCTACCCCGCTATTTAGAAATTCTAAATTTGCCGGACTTGAACATTTTGACTCTACAAAAAACCACCTTACTCGGAACAGCTTACATCCTCCGACGATACTTTAACAGTTCCTAGGTCCTTGGTTAGGACTCGAGCTGCTGAGCTATTAACCAGCCTCAAAGGCTGTGAATCTCACTAAAGATTAACCAATAAATAATAATAATAATAATAATTTCACAAACTGACTACCTACAACGCCATGACCGTGTTGCTAAGATCATTCACTGGAAATTGTGCCAGAAGTTTGGATTTGAGTACAGCAAAAACCACTGGGAACATCAGGTTGAGAAAGTTTTAGAGAATGAGAAACTCAAGATCTTGTGGGACTTTAGGATTCAGACTGACAGGCACTTGGTCCACAACACACCTGACATAACAATAGTTGAAAAGAAAAAGGTATGGTTCATTGACATTGCAATACCTGGTGATGCACGGATTGAAGATAAGCAGCAAGAAAAAATCACAAACTACCGAGATTTGCAAATTGAAGTTGAGCGACTGTGGAAAAAGAAATCGTGTGTTGTCCCGATTGTAATTGGAGCCCTTGGAGCAATACCCAAAGGGCTACCCCGCTATTTAGAAATTCTAAATTTGCCGGACTTGAACATTTTGACTCTACAAAAAACCACCTTACTCGGAACAGCTTATATCCTCCGACGATACCTTAACAGTTCCTAGGTCCTTGGTTAGGACTCGAGCTGCTGAGCTATTAACCAGCCTCAAAGGCTGTGAATCTCACTAAAGATTAACTAATAATAATAATAATGATGATGATGGTGATGATACAATGGATGCATCTTCCGTCATGCGCTGAAGACTTTATTGTTTCAGCAAGCCGGCCTGACCGAATGAATTAATTTAAGTGGGTTTTAAATGGTTTTAAAGGCGTTTTAATTAGGGGTTTTAAATACAGCCAATGCTTTAAATTATTTTAAATTGTTTTTAATTTTTGTGTTGGTATTATTTTTATCATGGCTGTACACCGCCCTGAGTCCTTCGGGAGAAGGGCGGTATAGAAATGTAATAAATAAATAAATAAATAAATAAATAAATAAATAAATAAATAAATAAATAAATAAATAAATAAATAAATAAATATGTTTTATCACTAATATTACAATTGAGAGATTTTATCAAAGCTATCTTGCGTATTTGTGAGTCAGCAAAATTAATGTCAGGACCAATGATACTATACAATTTAGTAAACTACACATTCAGGATTACATAATTAATATTAGTAATAATTGAATTTAAAATTTGTTTACAAGATGTTCCCAAGGATAAATTTCAAATTCAATTACTGTTATTAAGTATAATTTATTATATTTCAAATTCATCTAGTAACCTAAATTCTTTGGGTGGATTACAAATTTATTTAAACAACAAAGACTTTTGTGGCATCTTAATAATTAACAAATACATCATTGCATACAGTACATCAGTGTTTCTCAAACTTTCTGTAATCATAGGCCACTAAATAAGAAAATCTGGAAAATCTGGGGATCACACAGTAAAACAAGTATCTCTTCCCTATGTTTAAGAATGTAGGAAATCTAGTTTTTTGGTGAATACATTAATAATCATACTTACCGGTACATCTGTGTTTACCTTCCTATCAGCTCTATTTTTAAAGGACATTTAAAATGAATTATTCTTCCAAATAAAAACATATTTGTTCAGGTATTGTTTTATGTATGCATTTTATAATAACAACCCTTAGCACAAACCTGCCAGTCACAAATGATCTTTAGTAAAAAATCTCTGAATATAAAGAAGCTAGGAGTCCAATGAAATTCCATTTTTAGGTAACCATTGTCATTATTGCTCTTTACATGCTTATTTTGGGGTTCCTGGTATAGGAACACAACAACTTTTTAGTTCAGTATGGACACTTATGCTGTGCCCTCATGATCTGTTTGCTATTTTCAGTTTTCAGTGCTCACGTTACTACTAATCACTTGTATATTTCAAGAACTGATCCATTTTCTCAAACGAGAAACAAGAACCTTTAGCTCTGACTAGCTAGCTGATGGGTGAAGGGAGGGTTACATGGGCTGGGAGAAGTCACAGCTTGGGCCTGGTTAACTACCTGGTGGTAAACCAGGGGAGGCAGTGGCTAAGTGAGCAAGTGACTCTGATCTGACTAGGCAAATGTCAGTGAAGACCCAGAGGAGATAAACAGAGATGGCCATGACTTCAGGGAAGGATGTGTTGAATTCTTGGTGGACTTATGTCAACCACCAATGATTCCTGAATCACAATTTCAGAATCACTGGGTTAAGTGATTATTATGTAACACAATTCACTTCACCTGTGAAAGTTTAGACAATAACAAATTTGTTCATCATAAAGTTATCATAAGAACCTTTGGTAGTTTTGCTGCAAGAGACTTGATCCATCTGTTCCTCTGGAAATGTATATAAAATATTAAAAACAGTCACTCAATGACTGAATGAAAGAAAATGTATATTTTCTAAAAGCAGAAAGAAAGGAGATTTCTCAGTAGCATAGGAACAATATAATAAAAATGTAAAATCTCTTATTCTGTGCGGCACCTTAAAATAAGTTTTACAAAAATCAAGCAGTACATTATGAGATTTTTTTTTTTACAGGCAAATGAAGAAAACAGCAGAGGAAAGGATCAAATATTTCTAAGAATTCAAGCCTCCTTCTGATTTATTTATTGATTTAAAACATTTATAGAGCTGCCCATCTTATAATAAACTCTGGATGGCTCCCAATCAAACATTATAAATATCTCTGCATCTGAATCATATTGTGTAGGCACTGCTCACTGTAAATGGGATTCACATACTCACTATTTACATCACCAATTGCAACACTGAGAGAAGCTACAAGTGGTCAAAGAGACGCTTGTTGCTTCTTTAGGCTCATGTCCTGACAGAGGTATAGCACAAACAAACCCAACATGCACAGAACATCCCAAGGAAGGCAAAAAATTGGGCCCAAATAAAAATGTGACACACTTCAATTAGATACATCTTCGGCTTCTGTTGTTTTGGTTGGAAAACAGCTGCAGGTGTCCTCCAATTAGCTCCCCATTTTTGCAAATATCAACTGTCATATTTAATCTGTTCCGATCATTGTGCAGTTAAGTCAACCTTCATCGTTCTTTCACGATACATTTACAGCCTAGGTTTCTAGCATTCAAGCTAACTTTCAAGCTAGTCAATTAATGCATTATTTACAAGTTCTGTGTTATTAAAAGCGGATTCTTAATTTGCTAATGGGTTAGTAGTCCCTGGGCAACTTTCCAATTGGTATTATATTGAGGAGAAATTAAAAAAATAAAACAAAACAATCCCTAGCCCCAAACTACTGGGAAAAATGAAAAAAAAAATGTAAGGCTGATATTTAGCTGCTTTACTGCAGTTTTTATTCAGATGATATGTTACTTTTAATGATTCTTCTGTCCCAGCTCCCATAGACCCAAATTAAGACAGAAGTTAACCAATTGCTTTAAAATAAGGAAAAGCTCAACCTCACTCTTTTCTCATATTTGTTTTTGAAATGTCAGGCTTTCTGGAATGACTCAATACATATGTTTGTATTGTAATATAAAGCCGCCAGATTTGCAATACTGAACTAGCAACACAACAGATTAAAAAGGTTAGAAGTCAAGGGGAATTAAATACAATTAGCATTTTCTTGCTTTTGTGCTTCCCAGAGGGAATACATAATATGCCAAAATGCTTATTTAAATTTAGAGTACTTTCTGAAAATTATGTCACCGGATTTCATTTTTTCCCCTAGTGCCACCTTTTTCAGTTTGTGTTCTACTTTCCTTTGTTCTTCACTTGTTTAACCACTTCATTAAGGCCTGACCTTACTTCTTCTCTGGCTCCTCAGCAGCTAAATTACAGCCACCAACCAGAGAGAGTGGCCCATCATTAAAATGCTGACATTAAATGTCTGAAGATAATTCATGTTAGTGACACTTATTTACAGGGCATACCTACAATTTCACAGTAACATAAATTAGTTTCAAACAGTAAATGTCAACATTTTAATAGTGACCATCACAGCTTCAAGATAATTGTGTCAACATGGGGCCGGTTGATTTGAGAGAAAGGGAAAGGAAGATGGGTTTAATTATGGATGAACGTTAGTCCAAAGATTCAGTTTTAACCCAAGTTGGGAAAAGATGGAAGTTTTGTATAGAAGCAAGTCAAGAATTACAGCAAATAAAGAAAAAAACAAAACAAAACCAGCCCTCCCTCAAGAGTCACATTGCAAATCACAACATGGATTTTTGCCGTTTGACCATCACTGGCTCAGTTGCCTTTGGAAGAATTAAGTGAGGTGTTGTTGATTCAAATGTGGTTTTGGGCGAGGCCCTGAATCCATGATCTATATGGACTTAAAAAAATATGCTCCACTTTTCTTTTCATATTCAAATATGCACCATGGCCATTTACAGATTTAAGGACAAACCTGGTATTACTGTGGAAACTGCCCATCACATAATTAACTAAAGGTCAAATTAGACACACGGCTGGTCATATGATTTAACCCTGTGATTAGCTGAGAGGAAGCCAACTGGCATTTTATCGCTTGTTATGTTTACTTCAATGTGCTTCGCTAGTCAGCAACTGGAATAAGAAAAAAAGAAAGTAGGTTTTGTATAACAAAGGTAACTATATCCCAAAGGTGCTTTTTTCAGGAGGCAACTGGACTTTCTTGTTTTTTCTTTCAAAGACGTTTCGCTTCTTATCCAAGAAACTTCTTCAGCTCTGAGAAGATAGTGGGGAATGGAAGGATTTATATTCTTTGCAGACAGCTGTATATATAAATCCTTCCATTCCCCACTATCCTGGCAGAGCTGAAGAAGCTTCTTGGCTAAAAGCGAAATGCCTTCAAAAGAAAAAACAAGAAAGTCCTAAAAAAGCACATTTGGGACATTTGGGACCTGGATGACTGAGAATCTCTACAGACTTAAAGGTAACTATATTATCCTGAAATATTATTCTTAGTTGGGCAGACTGAGATAGAAAAGACAAGAAGAGTGCTATGGCAGACATATCATAGTATGTAGGTATCTTGTTGTATACAGATGCACAACTAATCTTTCTCAGAAAAGCTATGGAAGAAAAGATACAGGGTTTAAACTCTTAACTACATTTATGCAGTAACTATTTCCAACTTAGTGCTCTCCACATATAGCTGGTCCTCAACTTACGGCCACATTTGAGCCCAACATTTCTATTGCTAAACGAAACAGTTGTTAAGTGAGTTTTGCCCCATTTTATGACCTTTCTTGCCACAGTTATCAAGTGAATCACTCTGGTTATTAAGTTAGTAACATGGTTGTTAAGCAAACCTGGCTTCTCAATTGACTCTGTTTGTCAGAAGGTCACAAAAGGTGATCACAGGACCCCAGGGCATTACAGCCATCATAAATGCATTCCAGTTGCCCAGCTTCTGAATTTTGATCACATGATCATGGGATTGCTGCAATAGTTGTAAGTGTGAAAAAGGGTCATCAGTCACTTTTTTCAGTGCTGTTGTAACTTTGAACAGTCACTAAACAAGCTGTTGTATGTCGAGGACTATCTGTATTTGGAGGCTATAATCCCTGAGTTTTCAGCCAGCGGTGCCCTCAGGTCTATCAGACTGGAGATGGTTCTTCTGCAGGCCACCCATTTTTTTCAAAGGCCAGACAACCTTGATTATCTTCATGACAGAAAAAGCAACAAGAAACACAGACTCTATTTCCACACTCACTTGGTCAGAAGTATCTCTGTGAGTGCTCCGAAACAGATGGCTGCTATGTTGTAAAGTAGACCTGGCGGGGGATCCTTAAATGCAATGATCATCCGGTAGACCAGGAATGGAGTGCTGATCATGAGAACGAGGACTGTGCAGAAGATGAGCCACTGATGCCATTGTGTCGCCAGAAGTCTCCAGGGTGACTTTTTCTCAAGTTGGTACTGGAGAGAAGGGGAGACACAAAAAAGCAAGCATGATATTCAAGCAACTTAAGGCCATGCAATGATGAATGCTTGCTGCTAATAGTTTAGAAAGGGAAAACTTTATGAAATGGTTCATATTGGATCATAAATATATAAATCGTTGAGAGCTTTTCTGATTTTCACAAAAGGATTTCAACAATATTTCTTGTTTGCTTATATTGAGCAATGTATTTATGGCAGGAGGGAGCATTAAAATGTAACCTATGACTGCATATACGATATTTGGGAGTTTTAAACATAAAGGCAAAAATGGGCAACATATTCCATTAATAGAGAATGGCCTTGAGCTACCAGAACAAATCATTTGAGATTCAGTTATTGCATATTAACTTCCTGAATCTTCATTCTGTCAAAAACTAACAGGGAAAACATATTGTCTGAGATCAAAACTCAAAAAGCCCAAGTCAGAAACAAAGCAATATTCATTTTCCAGGATCCAGAAAATGCTACATTTAGTGGAAAAATATGAACTTTAGGCATCTGTCCTAAAAAAAGAACAATATGAACATTAAAAATTGGCTCTGTTGCTTTGCTGTCACCTATCAGGAATGAATGAAAGGCAATTCTTTTCCACTCAGAGGTTTATGCCAAAAAATTAAAAAAAAGAATGTGTTTCTGAAAGTTGTAAAAAAACCAACACCCCGATATGGTTACATTTAAAAATAAAGCATTTACATGTACAAAATTTACATTTTAAAAGCTCACATGTGGAATTAATATGTAAAAAGCACAACACAGGAATATATATATATATATATATATATATATATATATATATATATATATATATATATATATATAAAGAATTCACTGAAGTTATATTCAAAACTATGAGATATGTTAGGGAAAATAACATGCAAAAACTGAGGGTATTAGGGTAAGAATGAAAACATACAGATTTGAAAAGCAGATTGTTTTTTTTTAAAAAAGCTATTCTAATTACCACATTACTAATTGGGACAGCAAAAGAACTGATCTATATAGATTCAACTTCCCTAATTAAGGCACTGTACACATTCTCTCCATTTTATCGCTACGTCTGAGCCTTATTTACTTCATAAGTAGCCTTATTTGTGTCGATAATTGCCTCTGAAATTCCAAAGTCACTCATGGCTAGTGAAGAATTGAACCTGGGTCAGTTCAAGACCTAGTCTTAAAATTCTTTAGAGCAGCCACACTGACATTTGGTATTTAAATAATAACATATTTAAGGCAGTTTTTATCTGAAAGACCTAAGGGAGGCTCTTGTATGCCATATTGGATGAAACTACGTGCAAAGTGGTGTGACCAGGGGCAAACGAAGTTCTTAGCATACTTGATGATTATGAAGGACTCTGGAGGACTCTGGGAGGTGTAGTTTCATAAGGCTAAGTTAATTACAACTTCTATTTGTCTGTCATTTTCTTTGAAACTTTAAAAATCATTAGCCATAACCGACAGAGCTTTAAGGATCTAGGTCTGCTTTCTGACCTTACATTTCTACTTAATTATCACATTAAAAATATACCATTTTCAGTCTTGAATTCTTTTTATCACCAAATAAGTAACCTTTTCTTTCAATGAGTATCAAGGGTTCCCCCCTCAGTCTGAATTGCTTATGATTATTAAAAAAAAGAAAAATTCCAAACATCACCAAATAAAAGCTATTTAGATACTAAAGAACACTTAACCTCAGTATTATTTCATAGTATGCCACATTTTCTACAATTTGTATCACTACAATTGACAAAATATGTGAGTCATACATGCAATCAGAAAAAGAAAATACTGTTAGGGTGAAATATCACGAACCCATGGTTAGGATTAAGCATGACATGCAGGTATTTGGTGTTTAAACAAATTTCACCTGCTCTCATAACCACACGTGTAAATAAATATTAACATCTCTTATCCAATGGAAAGAAATCAGTATATAGCTTGGATCAGTTAGAAGAAAAATAATATGCTATGCATCACACAGGGGATTTGTTACATGCAACAAATCACATGCTTGCCAAATAAGGTGTGGGTTTTTTTTTTCTTGCAAAGGTACCATGAATTATACTTTCTTGGGGAAAAAAAGATACTTATTTGCTTCCCTGTGGCCTATTGAAGTATATAAGTTAAACCGATACCTTTAACTGAACAAGTTAAAGGTATCTCTTTTATATTTCTCTTTTATAAAGAAGTTTCTGCACTGCCTTTGTAACACTTCAGAAAGCTCAGAGGGTTGCCAGCTGGATAATCTGAAGATCTTTTCAGCCTTAAATGCTGCAAGCCTATATGTGCTTCCTTGGAAATAAATCCAATTGAATCCAGTGGGGCATACTTCAGAATAACCATGCATAAGATTGGACTATTCAAAACAGTAGGTGATGTGATGGGAAATAGTACTTGTTGGCTGTTGCCACTGAGTGGCAACCAGGAAAAAGGGGAGTTTCATTCTTTAAGAAAGTAGAAAACATTGGAAGCTGCATTTTACTGAAACAGACCATTGGTCCATCAAGCTCATATCATCTACTACAGGGGTCCCCGACCCCCAGGTCGTGGACCAGTACCCGGCTGCAGCATGTCAGAAACCAGGCCGCATAAACAAGCAAAGCCCCATCCATGGGATGCAGGCAGCATGCAAAACCATGCCCCCTCTGGTCCACAGAAAAACCTCTCTCCATGGAACTGGTCCCTGGTGCCCAAAAGGTTGGAGGCTGCTGGTCTACTATATAGAGTCAGAGACAAGGATTTTTTACCCCAATTCTACCTGAAAATGCCAGAAACAAATCTTGGAAGGTTTGCACATATGCCCTACAGCCAGCTGTCCTTCCATAGTAGTTGAAGGAAAGTGATGATGAAGGCAGAAAGACAGCACCGAATTTGTCCTCCTCAGCCACCAGTCAAAAAATATATAATTCTGTGATGAACATGAAATTCTTCTGTTTTATTTATTAAAAAACAATGTTGTCATATTGAAGAACCTCAGAGAAATAAAGGTTTCATTGGGACCAGATGGTTTCTCATTTGTGATCCCAACAAAAACCTCTGGTTGTGAAGAAAAGAAGTCTCCATTGATGGAAAAAAATATCGCTTGACAGTAGTGAAGATTAAATGTGATTCTGACAAATACAGAGCGGCCTATTTAGACATAAGATTTGTTTGAGCTTCAAGGAGTATGGCTGAGAATATTTTCTGATTTCTCTCATCAATTAACTCAGTTTATAAGAAGTCGACTAGACTATGGATTGTTGGAAACTGCACTGACTAGAAACTTGCTTTCTGCTGCAAAGTACCCCCAGTATCTAACTGAAACTATTTAGTTAAACCATCGTTTCTATTAAAGAAGAAATAGAATCATAGAATCACAAAGTTGGAGGAGACATTAGAGGTCTTCTGAGCCAGATTCTTGTCCAGGACTATTTCAGAAATATGGCTATTCAACTTTTGTTTAAAAACCTACAGTGATAGAACATCATAAGTCCAGGAAGCAGATTCTTCTACTGTTTAACAGTTCTCACAGTCAGGAAATTCCTTCTTGTTTGGTCTGGACTTCTCTCTGTAAAACTTCACCCATTTTTCTTGTCCTACCCTTGACCATTGTGAAGAATGAACCTACCCCCTTTTCTCTGTGGTAGCTTTTCAAGTATTGGAAGGCTCCTACCATGTTTTCCCCAAAATAAGACATCCCCTGAAAATAAGCCCAATCGGGCTTTTGAGCGCATGGCAATAAGGCCAAACACTTATTTCAGGGTTCAAAAAAATATAAGACAGGGTCTTATTTTCGGGGAAACACGGTATTCTGTCTCCCCTTAGCTTTCTCTTCTTTAGGTTAAATATACTGAGTTCTTTTCACTGATCTTCATAGGAGCTTTGGTGTCTTCCCTGCACTCTTTCAAATAAATCTGAACTAATTTCAAACTTGGTCAATGTATTGATAGTTTCAAGACTCTATTGGAAGCTACATCCAGATTTACTGTACATACACTGTGGAAAAATGGCTCTTCTCAATGCTTATGTTTGGCTGAACACTGCCTGTGCGGCTTACTGCAGTCTATCATTCTTCTTCATATCTCTATATTTTTAACTAAACGTTATTGTTCCTGTTATTATTATTAGAACAATCTCCGGATTTCTATCTACTGTTGAATAATGGTGATTTGTTGAATATAGTTAATTTTCTGTAGTTTAGGTGTGTGCTTTAACAGGGATTGAACAGTGCAGAATAGATCTTTCAAAGGCTATTAATCACAATGGATAATTTTCCAGAATTTTGGAAATACACGAGAAGGAACATAGTTCACAGTAGTTGGAAACAAGAAGCTGAGCTAGATCCAATCTTTCCTCATCTCATCAGACCCTTCTTATGTTCTTAGGAGTGTTTTCAGAAAAGGAAATGGGAAGAAAACTTTATTAACATCTGTTTTCTGCTTCGTTCTTCCATAAAGTATAGGTGCTGGGAATTGGTACAAGAAGAGTACTTTGATCTCAAGATAAGGAAATTGAATTGCCTATTAATTTTGGGCTTATATGTACTACTGAGTGATAATGGTAAACTTGCCATATTTAGTTCTTGGATAAAAGTTTTGCCAGTGTCAATTAAAAAAAGAGTCTACTTTTAATTTTTTTCCCCACTGCACTAATTTGTGGTTTAAATGGATTTGTCAAACTGAAATATGAAAGGAAAATCATGTTTGAGCTAAAAATGGAACAGTGGATGAAAAAGTCCTCTTGCTATATTTATGATTATCCAATTACTCTTATTATTTTAGTCTGAATCAAATTCAGCCTAACAGCACAACTCTAAAGGGTTTTGCTCAAAGTAAGTCCCACTGACTTCAGTGGTGTTTTATTACACTGAAGCAGTGCTTAATAAAATTAACAAAGAGAAGAAATATCAGGGTCAAGCCTACATGAAAATGTAATTGAGTCACCCAAGTGGCACCTGGCTACCCATGCTTGCATCTATAACATTTTGTATGTGTTTTTAAGAGTAGTGCCTGAAGTCCAGTTAATTGAATGGTTCCTTAGTTCTCATTTGTGTTGGATGCACCACACCGTTTAAGGTGCTTGCAGGTTCAAAGGATTAGCTAATGACATCACCACTGGTGGGTTCCTCCCGGTTTGGCCTGGTTCTCCTGAGCCGGTAGCGGTGACGATATGATGTCACCGAACCGGTTCTGCCCCCCTGGCCCCTGTGTCCCCTCACCCCCTGCGCCCCCCACCTCCCACATTATTCTTACCTTTTATTTGGCCCCACCCCCAATCTATTGCTGACTTCTGAGTCCCAGCTGACGGCTAGAGGGAAAAAAACCTGTTTAAAACTCTTGCCACACGGCTTCAAAGGGCCGCCCTACAGCTGATCAGTGTTAAAAGGAAACAAATGAATAGACCAGTGCCTGCAAAAATATATGAGTAGATCAGTGCCTGCAAAAATAAATGGGTAGACCAGTGCCTGCAAAAAATAAATGGGTAGATCGGTACAGCTCTGCAAGCAGTTAAAAGCCTGGTAGACCAGTACCTCTGCTAAATCCTAAATAATTGTCACATGACCATCAAGCCCACAAAATAAGCCACGCCCACAGAACCGGTAGTAAAAAATTTTAGAAACCAACTCTGGACATCACCATTGCCCAGGGGACGCCCATGGTGGTTCACCCCAATATGCAGCATCACTCGAACACGGGCTTGCAAACCTCCAACCCAACACAGTGTCCTAAGCACATAAGCTCCTAGTCCCTTAGTTACATGTCTGTTTAAGTGTTTATTACACAGAGGAGGAATAGCTTCTCCTGACTTCAGTGCATTTATTGAAAACAGCATGGAGCTTGGGATCAGCTGGCTGAATTATGAGAACTATCGCAAGCAACTTTTTTGGTAGGTATTAAGTGACATGATTTTGCCTGCAGAACCCATAGGTCCTGTTAAAATGTCTTGGGGAAACAAGATTGGAAAATGTGCACCATGCTTCTGTTTTCTTCTGGTACATTCTTAAAGCAGGTACATTGATCTTGTCTTTCAGATTAGGTTCTGCTTGGTGCTGTTCTGAGCAAATATGCCTGTCTGTAACATATGTAGTCAAATACTGTTGTTCACATGAAATTCCTGATTCAACAAATGCATTTTAAGAACAGTCCTTTTCTTGGACTAAAGGCACCATTCCACAGAGCAATAAAATAGTGGTGATGCTACTTTAATTTTTATTGAAATCCTCCCCACTCTTCCACTTACTATAATTCTAGCGTTTCGGAGTTATTATACAAACTTGCTCAATTTTGTGAGTGTTCCATGACAGGTGAAAGATGCTGAATGTCAGGTGGGGAAAAAAAAATCCATTGCCTGATTAAAAATTTCAGGGTAACTTTTTAATAATGAGCACATCTGAACATAGATCTTTCACGAAGAGCCATATTTCACATCATGGATATTTCAGGAACTAGATACTGACTGTAAACTCTCCTCTGATTAAAAGAGCAAGTACATCAGATTTTACCAGCCCCCCCCCAGCCCTGTAATATCTTGCATAGCAATACATCAATATTCAAACATTCAGCAGAACATTAGCAGTAGAGGTATATGCTCCTATTGTTACATGCCCATAAGATCATAGTGCACTAGGACTGAGTGTGTTACCCTGGAGCTGCAGAAGTTGCATGGGCACATTGGTTTGTAGCTAGCTCCCCTTATCAATGGATGTTGGGAGCAAGGTAAATAAACCCAAGCCAGAACCAGAAAACATGATTTCTAGGGCTATACAGACCTCCAAATTTTGTTTGTAAATATTTACAATGAGAAAAAATAATGTATTTTTCTTAATGTATAAGAAGCACTGGAGTATAAGGTGCACCTTAGTTTTTGGGGAGGAAAATAAGAAAAAAGCTGATTGGCAGATGTATCCTGGACGGGGGATGGCGATTGGAAATACCCCCAATCAGCTGTTCCCAGAGGTGAATTTTAGCAACAGGTTCCTTGGTTGTGAGCTCTGTGCCTTGCTTTTTTTTTGCTTTTTTTTTTCTGCCTCTGAAACTTCTGAAACTTCAGAAAAAACTTTTTCCTGCCTCTGAAAGCCTCCAAAACAGAGTTTCAGAAAAAAAAGCCTCTGAAGCTCTGTTTGGGGGCTTCTTTTCTGAAGCTTCTTTTCTGATGCTTTTTTCATTCTCTGAAACCTCCGTTTGAGAAGCTGGGCAGGGGAGGAGAATCCGGAAGCGGCGTGGCGGAACTGGCTGGGAAAATGCCGGACTCCGACGAGCTTAGCAAAAACCAGCCAGACGAACTGACACCAGGGGAGTCTTCGGACTGAAGCTGTCCTGTAGGGACAGCAAAGAAAGAGAGGCAGCTCGGTGTCTAAAGAGGGACAGGCAAGTCCCTTGGATAGCCCGAGAAACTCTCTCCGAGCCGGTGATGGGGGGCAGCGATCAGAGTGAATCGCCATGAAGCTGGAGCCTCTGGAGCAAGCGATGTGCAGGAGGGAAGATTTGGCCAGAGTGCTGGTGTTGGGTGAGTAATCGGCTAACCCACAGACAATAAAAAGAAAATTCTAAATATTTTTAACTACTAAACTATTACTAAAATTACCCCGGCATGGAAATTGCGGCTAAATAGTGGTGGGGGGAGATGGTGGATGGAAAGAGAAAGTAAGAATGACAAGTGCGCCATAGAAGAACCTGAATAAAGAATTAAAAGTTATTGACAAATGTAAATGTAAATCTGGAACTTGGATTCAATTGGGATTGGATTATAAACTGATTGGTAGTATATAAAGATGAAAGAAGAGGTGAAAACTGGCTTTTTACTCATTTATGATTCGATAAACATGGATGTGGATTACAAATAAAATGGCGATTTGTTAATTAGTCGAGTGGAACTGTGGATTATAGAGAGACATCTGCAGGAGAAGGAAGAGCATGACATGGAATTGTTTACTTTGAGAAAACCTTTGAAGAAATGAAACCTTGAAATTTTAAAGAGATAACTGGCGAGAACTAAGGAGGATACGTTTTGCCTATAAGAGGATAGACTTTGATGATTATAAAAGAGGGACCTTAAAGCGACTTAAAACTGGAGAAGCTGGGCGGGGCTTCATTCAGAGTATAGAATGCACCCAGATTTTCACCCTCTTTTTTGGGGGAAAAAGGTGTGTCTTATACTCCAAAAAATACTATATGTCCCTTATAATTGACTTGATGATTATTTATCTGTGGATGCTAAACAAGAAGCAAATATAAGTGGTAGATGTAAGCAGTTCCAGAGGTTCTAGGTGCTCTATTACTGGAGGTTTATAAGAAGTGATTGGATAGCCATTTGTCCAGAATTGGACAGGGTCTCTTACTTACAGTGCATTCAGAAAGTATTCAGACTCCCTTCACTTATGCTGCAGCTTGATTTTACAGTTGTTGTAATTCATTTTTTCTCATCAATCTACATTCAGTACCTCTACCCCATAATGACAAAGTAAAAACAGCCTCCCGCCGTCCCCACTACCAGTTCACCCGATCTTGGGTGAACCGGTAGCAACCCACCACTGACACACACCTCTCTATAGAATGCATCACAGTTGACAATGCATGCCAGAGCAAATGCCATGATGTCAAAGAAATTGCCTACAGAGCTCAGAGGCAGGATTATTGCAAGGCACAGATCTGGGGAAGGCTACAATAGAATTTCTGCTGCACTGAAGGTTCCTAAGAGCACAGTGGCCTCCATAATTCTCAAATGGAAGACGTTTGGAGCAACCAGGACTCTTTCAAGAGCTGATCATCTGGTCAAACTGAGCAATCAGAGGAGAAGGGCTTAGTAAGAGAGATGACCAAGAACGCAAGACTAGTTAAAGGCCTTGGGCATCTTGCATCTGGTTAAAGGCACTATATTCAAAACCAGGAGACCATGACTTCTGTCTTGGCACAAAGCCAGCTGAATGTGTTTGAACCAGTCATTCTGTTTCAACCCTAGGAAAAAGGCAATGGCAAAGCACTTCCAAAAAATGTTTCCAAAAAAACATTTGCCCACACGTTTGTCAGGTATCAAGGCTGACTATGAAGGTGAACATCCACAGAATTCCAGTATTGTAGACTGGACAAAGGAATTCTTCTGGGAGAAATTATCCCACAACAAATCAGTTATCAAATCATTTTCACAATATGGCAAACAAAACAGGAAGGGTGTCATCAGGAGATAATTTCATTTAAGGATTTATTTCTTTACTCACTATGGATCATTACACAGAGGAATGAATCCTGTATTAATTACTATACTTCATTTCAATAAGATTCAGATTAAAAGAGTTAACTAATATTTTGATAATCAAAGAGACTTGTCCTTTACTTGTTTTTGATAAGCCCCTTCCTTTATTAAATAAGGCTCAACGAAAGAAATCTAAATCAGACCCATCAGTATTCCAAATATATAAATATGTTGAAATTCGATCCCAATATGTTTTTCACCTCAACTGCTTTTTCACAGTTCCTACAAAACAATTTAAACCGATATGCAACCAAGTGTTGAAAAGGCTAATGTGGGAACAAATCATAAAAGCAGCACCAACTCTTTATTTTGCCCATAAATGGAACTTGAATACTCATACACAACAGCGTTCACCAGCTCTTGATGCTTTGCAAGCTTTGACCCGAATTGATGTTTCTCTTTGTAATTCTACAAGAATGTCTGAGCCTGATTAGCAATTATGCATGATAGCCTATCAAGTAATTAAATTATATACACTTTTCTTCTGGGATGGAAGAATGCTCATGTTTCACAGGATGTCTGCATGAAAAAGTCTGTTGGTGTTGGGCAATTTCTCCCCCCTGCACAATTCCTGCTGATGAAGTTATCACGAAGAAAGTCTCGTTCTGAATTTCTTATGATTCTAGGAGATCCCATTGCTAGAAAATCAAATTAGGACCAAAAATTGTTCAGATATTTTTTTTATCTGAAATAAGATATTTCAAAGTTTGAGCGAGGATAACTTTTCTGAATCCTGATGGTATTCATATAGCAACTGATGGAAAATGAAAAAGCTGCCTGTTATCATACTACCAATTTAATTCCTTTTACACTAAACACATTGCCCAATGTTCATTTTGCCTTGCCCAAAAGCTGAAGAATGTTTAAGAACAAATGTGCATAGCCAAATGGTTTCATGAAATGCCTACCATGCAGGCCAAAACGAGTAGCAGTCAAGATGGAGTCCTGAAGGTCACAAAAAGGTGAAAGAAATTAAGGGACATTCAGGTCCTAGAACAGCATTTTCCAACCACGGGCTGTTCAGATGTTTTAGATTACAACCCTTATCGCACCCAACTGCATTTAATGCAATTCAAGTCACCTGCAGCGCACCATATTGAGAAAGGCTATCTAGGAGAAAAAGACAACTGGTTAGAGGAGTGTGATATATGAAAACTGCAAGGACAGTCAGGGAAATCCAGGAACATGGGAGTGCCTGTGCATTTAGACGTACATCCATCTAACTTCATTTGGGGAGGCTACCAAAGAAGAACCTTCATCCAAAAGCCGTCTTATTATTTGGACAGGTGCAAATGAACCCAAATCTTCTCTGGTCTTTTAAGGTCATCATCAATATTTTTTACTTGGATTTGGAAAAGGCCTAGAAGTCCAGATGCACATCTTATAGCCGTGATGGCGAACCTATGGCAAGTGTGCTCGAACTGGCATGCGGAGCCATGTTCCTGGCACGCGTGGCATCGCCCGTTCCTCTTCCAGGTTACTGGCATGCATGCGCATGCCAGATCAGCTGGCCTTTGTGCGTGTGGCAGTGCCAGAAATCAGAAGAGTTGATCTGTGAGCGGCAAATGGGGCTTCCTCAAACCTCAGAATTGGGAGTGTCCAGAAAGAAGGAGGACCAATGGGAATTCTCCCTTCTGCAGAGCCATTGGTCTCCGGGCAGAGTCTCCCTTGACTTCACCCACTGGAGGAGAATGTTCCATGCAGAGAAGAAGCCCAAGTAGGTTATTCAGGCCAAGAGACCCTCTCCCACTTTCACCGCTTCTCTCTCTCCGCAGAAGTCTCTCTCCTCCTTCCGGAGAATCTGCCAGGAGACTGATGACACTCAAGCAGGGAGAATTCTCATTGGTGCTGCCCCTCATTCTGGCCCCTCCCATCTCAAAAGTCTGAGATAAATACTTCCTCCCCCCAATGCAGAACATGTGGGCTGCTGGCTGATCAGCGCATGTGCATACATGGCAGTAACTGAAAGACTTGCTGGCCGGTGTGTATGTGCATGCCGGAAACTGGAAGTACCTTATCTAGTGCGCGCATGCCCCCTGGGCAGCTCCTCTTCCTGATTGCGGCCCTGACGAGCGCGCGCACAAAGTCCATAGTGTAAGAAATTGTCTCTGCTGAAATTCTAAGATAAAAGGCATGTATATTATTAATGGTATCTTGACCATTGAGTATTGTAAAAATCTGGGTAGAATGTTTACAGTGTGTAGCTTTAAAAAGTGGGTCTCTTCCAGTGTAGCCAAGAAACCTGAAAAAGAAGGCGTCTAAAGGTCAAAAAAGGGGATAGAAAGCATGCTGCCTATTCTGATATTATATTAGTTTATTGCTGCAGAATAGAGCCATCACACGCTCTTGTTACAATTTTTCATCTCGAAGTAGCGTAAGACAAATCAGATGCTTAGTGAAAATATATCTTAATTGGCACATAAATATCTCTGCATAGCTTTCAGGAGGAGTTTGTTCTCCCAGCTTGCATCTCCAAACTGATGGTATCTAAGGGTGCCCCATCATATTGTAGGCACCTCCAGCAGTGTTTTAATTGCTTACGAATGAAAACTGCACATTCCCCAAAGCCCAAGAGAATGAACTAGGCCAGGCCTAAATATATATTAGTGGGGGTGTTGGAAGAGGAGTGTCATATCCAGTTGGAATCTGGGAACGTCGTAAGGAAATCAAATATTTATATTTTCAGTTATAAAGGGATGGTTCTGATCTACTTTAATTACCTTCACAGATGTTGCTGTGCAAGTTTTAAAGTGCTCTTATCCTGATCTGTGTTGAATGAAGTCCATCTCAGATCAGCACTTGGATGTACAGCTGCTGAGCTCCACAGGTTTCCCGTTCAAGCATCCAGCAAGCACAACTGCAGAATTTAGAGACCAAGCCACCTGCACCTCGACCACTGTTTTAACAAATGTTCAGAATTCATCCAAAAATGCATTATGTTAATTTAGAGCTGGCTATTCATTAATTGGAGGCTTAATGGAAAGTGCCATGGAGCTTTCTGCCATGCTGAAGGTTGCCTCAAGCCCTTGTAAACGACGCTCTGATAACAAGCCGAATCCATCTTCATTATTTGGCCACTCCCGTCTGAGTGCACTCTGCTTCCTGTAAAGCAGTGTGTCACTTGGCATGGTAGAATTAAACTTTTATCCAAACCAGATTCTGCACTCTTACCCCCCTTTTTTTTTTCATTCCTTGAGCAGTTCCAATTTATTCTGCCTAAATGACATCTGATTACCTAACATGCAGAAGAACAAGAAACCTAACCTAAAACCGTCATCAGATCCCTTGTTCTGGTCCACTGCTTTTTCTCTGGTGAAGGGCTGGGAAATTTCCAGGATCCTCTGCCTTTAGACTGCCTCACATATCAGATATAGTTTACAGAGAGAGGTCCCCCCCTTTTTTTTCTTCTCATACGGTTACAGCTTAAATAGGATGTCTATATTTCCCGGTAGAATACAGGAAATTAATTTTAAATCTGAAGAATAAATATCTTTTTGTTCAAGTTGATTTTTGCAGGCTTGCTCTTTCAAATACAGACCACTCACGGCAATCTCAATTCACACAAAATGATCCAGAAGCAGAACAAGGAGACCCACAGGCGGACGAGTAAAACTGTTTGTGTAACTCAGTTAATTTTGCTTAGGCTTTCACTTCTCAGCTGCCGAAGCCGCAACCCTTCTCTAAATTTCAGTAAACCTCTATTATGGGTTTAAGTTGAATCATCGAGAGTTGAATTTAATCACTGATTTCTTAAATGCATTATTTTCCCTTAAGCTAAGGGCTCGACAAGTGAAAGACACCAGCTAACCTTTTCTGGCAGATGGATTCTGTGTGGAGCCATTGCTAGAGACTTTGAATACTACCTTGACTTGGCTGTTAACACATTCGAGTATTTACAGGTATTATCTCCCGCTCTCATGAACCACAGTTCAGCATTAAGCATCAGCGAGTAGAACAGATAATTGTTACTCTAATGAGAAAGAGCTCTCCCAAAGTTCAGATATTCAAAAGACTTGCCTATATGGCAAAAGAAAATAAAATGAAACTTACTGGAAATTGCTGAAAATATTCAGACATTTAACCGCGGAATAGCGTTAATAAACCCTGATAGTTAGTTTAGAGAATTTACGTTTTAAAAAATCTGACAGAACATAGTAATTGGCAGTTAATTGATACAATATCAATTAATTATTAATCTGTCTGCAATTATTGCAAGTTTGAATCTCCCCAGGCTCAAGGTTGACTCAGCCTTCCATCCTTTCTAAGGTAAGTAAATTGAGGACCCAGTTTGTGGGGGCAATAAGCTGACTTTGTATAAATATACAAAAGTATGAAGGCTATTGCTTAACGCATTGTAAGCCGCCCTGAGTCTCCGGAGAAGGGCGGCATATAAATCAAATTTAAAAAAAAAATGATATCCCCCAAGGCAGCTTTCTAGGACCAACACTCTTCATACTATACATAAATGACCTTTGTGATCGTATTATAAGCAACTGTGTCCTCTTCGCCAATGATGTAAAAATATTTAACACCACTGACAATGCTGCTACCCTTCAAAAAGACCTTGGTTTTGTGTCAGAATGGTCAAACAATTGGCAACTCCAAATCTCAACCAACAAATGCTGTCTTACACATTGGCAAAAAGAATCAGAACACAAAATACAAGCTGAGTGGACAGGGCCTTGTAGATGACCCTCACTCTGTCAAGGACCTTGGAGTACTTATATCTAATGATCTAAGTGCCAAAGTCCACTGTAACAACATCGCCAAAAAGGCATTAAGAGTTGTAAACCTAATCTTGTGTAGCTTCTTCTCCAGTTATATCACACTACTAACCAGAGCATACAAAACATTTGCTAGACCAATTCTCGAATACAGCTCATTTGTTGGAGCCCGTACTGCATATTGGCCATTAATACAATCGAACGTGTCCAGAAATATTTCACAAGACGAGTCCTCCACTCCTCTGCTCGCAACAAAATACCTTCTGCCAGCAGACTTGAAATTCTGGGCCTAGAAAACTTAGAACTATACCATCTTTGGTATGACCTAAGCATAGCTCATAAAATTATCTGCTACAATGTCCTACCTGTCAATGACTAGTTCAGCTTCCACCACAACAATACACAAGCACACAACAGATACAAACTTATAGTCAACCGCTCCAAACTCGATTGCAGAAAATACGACTTCAGCAAGAGTGGTCAATGCCTGGAATACACTACCTGACTCTGCGGTTTCATCCCAACCCCCCCCAAATTTTAACCTAAGACTGTCTACTGTTGACCTCACCTCATTCCCAAGAGGTCTGTAAGGGGCGAGCATAAGAGCTCCAGCGTGCCTACCGTCCCTGTCCTAATGTTTCCTCTATTTGTATCTATTTTATATATTCAATTCATGCTTATACTCATATATATTACCTAATATGTTCTTGACAAATAAATAAATAAATAAAAATATTATAAAGAGCAGATCTGTGGCTGCCTGTATTCAGCAGCAGCCATGCAATTTGGATTTTAGTATAGAAATGGTTTTCTAGTCATTGTAGAAAAAAAAAATTGAGAATGTGAAGGCAGAATCTGTAAACAAAAATTGTAGTATTTTGAATTGACCCAAGATCTGTGACTCATACTTTCTCTTTGTCCTTTTCTATTGCATTTTATTATTATTTTCTGTCGTTAAAAAAAGTTGCCTAATATTTTATGAAAATTTTGTGGGTGTCCTTTTCACAAGGACAATATGCTTCTTTGAGTTAAGGTTGGACTCAGCAAATGATTTAGCCTTTGAACATTTGTCACAGAGCTCTGCAGAAGATATATCCAACATTTGAGGGGAAAGGGGAAATATAGTATTTTTTAAAAAACAATTTAGCCCATTTTTATTCACCATAATTTTAAACAGAGTAAACTAGCTAAGCCCACAAAATAAAATACTCCACAGAAAAAATATTCTCCCTATCCTGTTTCAGAGAGTAGACAAAAACAGCATTACCTTATGCCTAAGGATATTTACCCATGTAGTCGGGCTGTATTACTATTATCCTTCTCATCTTTCCTATTACCTTCTCCTATTGGTATCTATGATTATCAGTTTGTTGTTTGTATGTACATTGACAGCAGGGGTGGGTTCTAGTTATCTTTACTACCAGTTTGCAACGGTATCTGCGCATGCACAGAAGCTTCTCTGCATGTGCACCCGGGGCGGTGGGCGGGGCCTCCCACCGGTTTTACTACCGGTTCTTGCGAACCGGTCCGAACCGGGGCAACCCACCACTGATTGACAGTTTATGCACTGGACACAAATTCCTTATGAGTCCATTCTATTCCATTCTATTATATTCTTTCCATGTGAAGGTGAATGTCTGACAAAGGAAGGAAGGGAAGGAGGGAGCGAGGGAAGAAGGAAGGAAGGAAGGAAGGAAGGAAGGAAGGAAGGAAGGAAGGAAGGAAGGAAGGAAGGAAGGAAGGAAGGCCATAGGCAACTTCCCCTGGGAAATCAAAGTTACAAAACTTTACAAAATCAATAGTTACTGACACAACCTATTAAAGGAGCTCAATGACTGTATATTAAATGGGATTAATAGGACCTTTGTTTTTAGTGCAGCGGGTATATTTATTGATTATAGGCCTACATTACCCATGCATACTTTTAGATCTCAGATATACTGAGCTTTGCCTATCCTTCAGAAGGTTGAGGGTATTACAATTAACATTTCCCCCCTCTTTCTCACCCTTGTAAAAAACAAACAAGTCTGTATCTAAATCATCAACGTATAATAGGAAAAATAAGTCAGAATTTAGTCCCCTGTACACTGGATTGGTACATAAAGCTTCTTCAGCTCCTCAACAATGTTTTTGGGTATTTTGGCATCAAAATTATAGTTGCGGGCTTGTTTTTTTTTTTTTTTTTCTGGTGAGATTTATAAGAACATACACCTCAGTAGGGAAATGGAGTATAAACCATCCATAATACCTATTGCCCCTTAACAAGACCCAACTTCCTTTTTAAAATATAGTGACATTGTTTGTTATATAGCATAGATTTTCTTCTGATTTGATTTCTTGATGTGCAGCACAGATACTTTAGTTCTGAAAAACTGTGTAGAACAATCGGTTCCCAGAGTGACAAGTGTTCTGAAAACTGTTATATAAAAAGCTATCTGTAAGGCTTTCTATTATCAGTGAAGAAACCTTCCTCTTTGCCAGTTCATAGAAAAACTGTTAGGAAACAGTATCAGAAAGTTGCCACCCCAATATGTACAGGCTATATTGTCGTAAATTGAAAATAGCTCACTTTTGGAATTATTTCCAGCAATCCTTTTTACTTCAGTATATCTTGCTAAAGAGGATTTTGTCTGGAAAATTCAATTTTTGGGTAGGCAGCTGGGATGACATCTGGCCAGATTAACTATTAAGTGTTAATCTGGCTAAATATTATCCCAGCTGCCTAACCAAAACTGGCCTTCCAGCTGTTGGCTGTATCCACCAAATGGTTTCTTTCATGGGTGAGAACAAAGAGCATCATCCATTTTTCCATCTCTATTCTTCTACTTTACGTTCATAAATGGGTAAAAATCTGGAATAACCATAGGGCATTCTCTCTGGGATTGCCCGTGCTAATTGTCCACAATATTGTTTCCAAGGACTGTGGAGGATTCTATGCCTTTTGATATATAGACATAGAATATGTTGTTGATATTTAAGTCCTCTGTCCTTCTATCTTTTCGCTTTTGTTCTTCTTGTGTTTGCCTGTTTTCGCACCACTTTTGCCAGTTAAATGTTTTTGAGCTTTATTGATGCTTAATAAACATATAACTACATTTTTGCTGGTTGAACTGAGTGCTGTGCATGCCTGTTTTGAACTGGATATAGGGACTGACTGGGGAGTATACTGGGTGCAAACTGAATTGGAAATTACCCTGGTAATAGTTACAACATCAGCGACAAATCACAACAGTCATTACATGTAGTAGATATCTCCCAGATGGCCTGTAGATACAAATGGAAAGGTTGGTGCCTATGAACGCACTGTAGGTCAGCTGACTTATTTTATTTTTTATTTTATTTTTATTTATTTTTATATGCCGCCCTTCTCCGGAGACTCAGGGCGGCTTACAATACATTAAGCAATAGCCTTCATACTTTTGTATATTTTATACAAAGTCAGTTTATTGCCCCCACAAACCCGGGTCCTCATTTTACCCACCTTAGAAAGGATGGAAGGCTGAGTTGACCTTGAGCCTGGTGAGAATTGAACTCACAGTAATTGCAGGCAGCTGGATGTTAAATGCTGCATTAGTAGGAGGCATTAGCCTCCTACGCCACTCAGGCTACTGAGATTTGTTACATTTGATCATGTCACTGAGACAAAGACTTTAGCAAGGTTACTTACCTAGATAGATCACACAGAAAAGTTAGATATATTCTACTCCTTGGGTGTGTGTGTGTGTGTTTTGTTTTGTTTTGTTTTTTTAACTAGAAAGAGTTGCACCAGCTCCATGCCTTCCCCCCATCCGGCATCTAACTAACCTAACTGATGGTTGTTTTTACTAGGTATTCCATCCCCCTGATAGTTGATCTTCCCAAATTATTACTAAGATACTCTTTTACATTTCTGTTGGGAAAACCTGGACCCAATATCCATCTAGCATTCCCTTTGATCTGCCCAAAGTCATAACCTTTCTTTTGTCTGATTTGGGGTTTTCTTTTTCTTAATTATTTCTGCTTCATAAAAACTTTTCTTTAGGTTTAGAGAGTTGAAGAATGACAGTAGCCTAGTCTTAACAAAGTAAAATATGCTTATATGAAGAGCTTCTTATAGTTCCTTAATTGTTTCCATTGTTTCCTCACGTACTCTACACAATTGCTAAACTTAATCACTGCTTTGTTATGCTAACTCCTTTAGATAATTTTACTGCACTTTCCCTTCCTTGCTCCTAACCTATAGAGGAGGGGGCAAAGTGGGTAACATTACTCTTTCCCTGCATTTTGGTTATGCTTCTTCGTGTTGATGTTCCTGGCCTGTCTTTCCATTCTGCTGATATCCCTTCCCAATTCTGCTGGTTCTTGCTGGATCTTCAATTGCACATACCTTCTTCCACCAGGGATCCTTCTCCAACTACCCTGCTTTGCTTTCCTCCAGAGGTCTCAAACACTTTGCTCCTTGCTATATTATAGTATCTCTAGTCCACATAGAACCAACAGAAAGCTATTTTTCTCTTGACAAATCTGCCTTTTATAAATCTTATATTAGCAGGCAGACAAGACTGCCTATAGGTGCCTTAATTAAACTCCAACTTTTGTACCTGTCTACATGGTGTTTTTCATCCAGTTGGCAAATAGACCAAACTCTAACAATAGTTGAGACAAACTACAATCCAGTCTCAATCATGGAAACTCAACTTTTGTGTTTCTCTCAAGGCAAAATCCCTCCTTTTTAAGTTCCCCTTCTTTAATCTACTATTTCGCAATGACTAACGTCTGCTCCATTGTTTGCTGAAGAGTATCTTGCTTGTACGATTGCCCTCTTGTTATGAGGTTCCTGCATCAAAAACTATACAACTGTAAGGAGGAGATATATAAACTGATGCAAAACAATCTCTTCCACTGTTTTCTCTGAAGTCCTTTTCCCCAGCTGTAACCCTTTACTGTATTTTTTACATTTGGTAGATGGGCTATGTCTTTTGATGATACTTGGTGGGCATAACATTGGTTCTTTATTAACCTCTGATGATATGGACATTTAATTATTTCATTTTGATGAAGTGTGACATTTTCACATTCTTAGAATCGCCAAATACCTTGCTATGGGACTTGAAGAAGTACTTCTCTATATACTGCAATATATAAAGAAGGGGGAAAATCAGAAAAAAAACAAAGTAATCTGTCTACTGCTATGGTTTGTATAGTCTAGGCTTGGCACAACCTGCCATCTGCAGAAAAACCAAATATACTCATTCTTGTTGTCTTCCTGTTTTTAGACTCAAGATATGAGCATGTCCTAGTAAGATGGACCTCAGACTCAACAGTAAGAGATTCCAGGTCCTAATCTTGCGTTTTTTCCACATCATGCAAGCCAAAGGGGACACATAGCATTGCCAACTTTCAATACTGATAATTAAAACAAAAAATCTATCTCAGCGTAGCATTTATTTGCAGGCAAACTTTCGCCAACACTCAAGAGGGTACTTTAAATGCCTGTGTCCTATTTGACTGCAACTTGAGAAACCACTAAACATCATTGACCAACCATTTTCGATTTGAAATCCATAATCCAATTCCAGTAATGAAAGTTTGTCAGGAAAAACCCTCCTTCATACATCATCCTTGCACCTATATTAAAAGGTGAGAAAATACGAAAGATGGGTTGCAGCCAGAAGAAAGAACTGTCAAGCCTTTTTCTTGGTTCCTATCCTTTGTGATATTCAGGCACTGGAATTAAGTCTACATTCTGCCTGATTGAAACAGGCAGCCTCAAGATGAACCTTTCTGAAATTTATCAGAAGGATTATCTGGACTCTTTAGGTAAGTGCTTTTTATGGTTAATGTGCTACCGTACAAAGAAACCTTTTCCTTCTCCTTTCAGATCAGAAAGCTTATATTTTGTGGTGCCCTGACACAAAGTACAATGCTGCCACTGAAATGGAGGTCAAATGTGAAGGGCTTTTTGTGTTGTTGTCATTGTAAGCATATAGCAATGAAAGAACTGTTTAAATTTTTGTTATTATTATTCAAATGAAAACCGTGTTCCACCGTATGAATCTTAGCCCTCTGATTACATGGGGAGGGGGGAGCACTCTACTGTGCAGGACTCTATTATCTAATATTGCTCTTTGAAAGGAAAAAAAAAGCTAAAAGAAAACTTAGATCCAAGTCAGGTCAAGGTGACTTTTGCAAAGGTTAAAAGCTATTCTGAAGGGCTGCACTATCCATAAAGGCAAATGAAATTATATTTAAAGACTGATGGAAGAAAAGCAATAATTGAGATAAACTGCTACTGGTTTAGCACAGGAAATCCTGATATTAAAATAGAGAAATGGAAAGCCTTTCAAATCGGCTGTCACATCAAAGAACATTCAGCTTTTCATTACATTTGTGACAATTATGTTTACTTTTTAATGTTTAGCAAGCCTTTGGAGGCCAATCTCTTAGTGTTCAGTTAAGCATTTCTGTAATAACTTGAAGGAATATTATGATTTTGAATCTTCGACTTGCAGCTATCAACTGCTGACCTAACCTGCTCCCTGCATCTATAATATCCCAAGCTTTTGTCACGGAAAGAATTATGAGGTCTCAATCAAATGCATTGTGAAGTCACACAACCCATATTATGATCCGGGTAATGATTGTGCAGGACATATGTAGTTATACATACACAGGGAAAGAGAAAATTCAAAACATTTTACTTCTAGTCTGTGGTTTGCCATTAATGGAAGAAACAATTGGTGTATTGCAGTAGTATTGAACATAAAACCTAGGGTACCGCATATGATAAATAAAACTGTCAATTTAAGTGCAAGATAACTGGGTCAAGGAATCTATTGTGGCCTAGACAGTCAAGTAATGAAAGCAACACAAGAGAAGAGTTGATTGCAGAATTTTGATTAGCTCACATCTCCCTGGCATTGCAAGAAGTAAGGCTGGGGAAATAAAGAACCTGGATTGCAGCCAATATACCAGTATTCAGCTTTGAGATTTGTATTGGCTCCTCCTACAAAGATATTATTGAAATCAATGCTGCAGGTGCTTCCACCAGTTCCAAGATGGAATCAATGTGCTATAAAGTCATTTAGCTTTTCATTTGCAAGCTAAGCTTTATAGGGCCTCTGAGAGTCTGAACATAATAATTAAATGATTCATTTTTCTGAGTTGGAAGCATGGATTCATACATACATGTGGAAATCATGCAAGACTGTATTTTTGCCTTGATAACTTCAGAAACATCCCAACTTACTTTCCTCTCACATAGGATCATGAACAGAGTATTAGCTAATTCGCAAAAATCTTGGGGGTAGATGAGATCAGCACACAAATCATTTTCCTGAATGAAATTTTAATCATGGACTTTCTGATTCCTGATAGCAACTAATCGTGTTATGACTCATCCTATATGATGAATCTATCTCAAAGATTCACTCGGGATCACTAATGGCTAGAATGAGCCAATTATGGACATTAATAATCAACATAAAGCCTGATAAACTTAATTATCTAAATTAAACTTGTCTAGTCCAAATATTAAAAGGGAGTTGTCCCCAGGCTTTTAAAAACATTGTTATGATTTGCCATATCTAATGGCTATACAACAGCACAACTGAAATTGGATGCTACTTTAGATGGATTAACTGGGCACCTGGTTTAATTCGATACAAAACATGTTTAAAGAGCTCATGTAGTCTCTAATAAAAAGTACAATTCAAAAAAGGCAATGACTTTGTTTTTTGTTTTTTTAACTCTACTTACTGGCTTTTTGAAAAGATGTTATACTTAACATTTCTTAAATTATCTCTATGCCTTCATTATTTCAAATCACTCTCATATTTCCTCCTTTAAAACCCGATGTACTCAGACACTTGCTAAATAGGGTTTAATTTGGTTCAATGTGAGGTTAAATGGAAATCCACACAGAACTATAAAACTCACTGCCGTGGTTGATGTGTTCTTGTTCCCTTCTCCTCTTTTATCTTGCAAAACTATAACTGGTTTAACCTTCAGTTTAGAAAATACCACAGTTTACAGCTTTCAGCCAAAGTTGGGGAATTTGCCCCTCGTTAAATTAATTTGATGAAGAGCAAATTCCTCAACTTTGCATAAGTTTATTTATGCATTTATTTATGCATAAGCATAAATAAACACTTATCCCCTAATATGTTAAATATTTGGACACATAAAACAGGGGAAAAAACGAGGAGTTGACACTTTCCTTTACCATGAATAGGCCTACATGTTCTATATTCTCAGTAAACTGCTAGTTAAGGTTGCAGAGTAAAAACTCTAACAATTATCTTCCCTGGTTCTAGGTAGCACATAGATTTATCCTCCTGAATCAGATAAAGCTATGGTGCTTCCAGGTCAGCTTAGTCTTTACATGGAGAACCACCACTGTAAGATTGTCGTGATTTTTCCCAGTCCATGTGGTTTCAAGTTTGACTGCTTTATCACTTTTCTCTCAATTTTGGCTTCACTGGAAGCTTCAGATGGACTTGCTTCCCAAACATCTAGTTCTTAAAAGGGCTGTTACACATTGTCCAAAATTTATCAAGAAAGCCATTCTCTCTTGAACAAGTTTAGTGGGTTTAGTGTCTAAAGATTGAGGTGATATACAAGGTGACTAACCAACTAAGCAAAAAGCCAGTTTAGTGTAGTGATTAAGGTACCAAGCTAGTAATTGGGAGATCGTGAGTTCTAGTCCCACCTTAGGCAAGAGCTAGATGTCTTTGGGCTGATCATTCTGTCTCAGCCTTAGGAAGGAGACAATGGCAAATGATGTTTGAAATCTTGCCAAGAAAACTGCAGGAGTAAAAGACAGACTTGAAGGCATAAAAATAAAACAAGCCCCTAAATAAATAAAGGAAATTAATTACCACAAAATTGTGTAATTTATATGCATGCATAAATACTTCAAAAGAATGTGTGAATCTGAAATAAAAGTACAAGATTTATTTTAGTGGAGAAGACTGAACAGGCAATACTGTACCAGTTAATAAGTTGTTTTAAACACACACACACACACACACACACACACACACACACACACCCCACAATATTTTCCCTCTCTTTTTTTAGAAGATCTAAAAAAAAAAAAAAGGAAAGTCATTGCTTATGCAAAAATTTTGATAACCTAGCTGGCAGAATAGTTATTCAAATTTTCAAGCTTTTAAATGCGGAAGATCAACCTAGCTATCCACATAAATAATTTTGACATGATAAGTATGTGAATGCGATGATAACTGATAAGTGAAGCAATTACTTTGCCTTTTTTGGGGGGAGATTATATGAAATGAAGATTCTGATAGATTAATGAAAAGAGACAAAGCAGACAAAAAGGCAGCTGTAGAGCTTTTGGGCCCTCTGTTATCTCTATTATACTATATTGAAATAGAGTTGCTATCACTAGTCATGTAACTTCTGCCTTCCAAGAGTGAACAATGAATAAATTGTCACAAGATGGTAACTGATAAATTGGGATTGGCAGTGTTTTTGTTTTTAAAGAAGAGTAAATAAAAACATTGGCTGCCCCATGGTAGACCTTTCATGTAATATTTTTGAGAAGCTTTGTTGTGTTTGTCACATGCTCGGTCAGCATTCATTTATGTCTCTGAATTGTTCCTTGCTAGACTATCTTATTCTATTCTTTGCCCCATAAAAATTCTTTTCAAGCAATGAGATAAATGAGATAGATAGATAGATAGATAGATAGATAGATAGATAGATAGATAGATAGATAGATAGATAGGTAGGTAGGTACTATAGGTAGGTAGGTAGGTAGAAAAGAGGGTGGACGGACAGATGGATGGACAGATGGACAGACAGACAAGCAGGGAAGGAGGCAGGCAGGCAAGCAAGCAGATAGATAGTTATAGAGGCAAAAAAACAGACATAATAGGTAGATAGATGGAAAGACATATACTGCTGTTTTAATTGATACATATTTATAATTTGTGACTGAGGAAAATATAATAAAATGGCCATAAACTGAATATTTCAAATTCTTAAAATTAATTCTTGAATGTACATTTGTAATGCCAGCAGACAATCTTTCACAGTTCAAGGCCTACTTCATTTAATTTCTTTTTTTTTTAACAGCAAGGGAAAACTGGATAATGGGGAAAGCGGATGGGGCTGGAGTTAGTGGTTTGAAGATGGCAGTGTTATTAGATTGTTCATATTGACATTGTTAGGCATTTTGATTCTTTCCTAAGGGTTAAATAGCAATTTTACCTTCCCCCCCCCTTACCTAGATACATTGGAAACATGAGATAAAGTACCAATTCTTGACAGGTTGATCAGAACAGGGACTAAGGGATGCAAAAAAGTGGTTTGGGGACCTGTGAACTGTGAGTTGTCTACCTTGTTTTAGGAAATACATATGAGAAAGTGCATTTGTGGGAAAATATATTAAAAATAAATTAAGAATCATGCATTTTCAGGTACATATTGCCTCAGGATTCAGAATACATTCATGTAAAGTGTAGAACTGTTCGCATATAACTCTGGTGACTGGACTGAAACTATATTAAGGATTTAACACTAAAAGTAAGCAATCCTGGACTTTCTAAACTGCCTGGATGAGAGGCAGATTGCACATATAGATAATGAGCAACATAGAAAAAAGCCAATTTTCAATGAAACCACAGTAGGGGTTTATTTATTTATCAAATTTTATGGATGCCCATCTCACAAAAAGTGGCATACAACCATTAGTCAAAACAACAAAACAACAACAATCATTATCCAAAAAAAAAAAAAATGTTTTAAAAATCCACAAGGCACAAAAAAGAGTGAATGGTAACCACAATAACGGAGTCATCTCAAGATTTCATTGGTTCCCTGGGACCCCGAAGTCTTAAGGAACTTCTGGAACATTCCACTAAACTAGATTAGGGGTTGAATCTTCTACTGTTGAACCAAAGCATCTACATGCAAAAGATTGCAGGGAAATAATCTCTCCTTCAATGTTGTCTAATTCAATAACTGGACAATACAGCACTTTTATATGATGTGTGTCTTTATCATGGCAATTGCTTGGGGCCCACTCCAAATTAATTTGATTAAAGTTAAGTGAGAAGAATGGTGAGACTGTGTTTACTGACCCCAGCCTCAATTTCATCTCCTGATTGGCTCTGTCCCTTGCCATCTACTCAATGGGGGGAATGTCTGAAGGGGCAGATCTGTTCCATAAACTATACATAAGTAGATCTATTATATCATTTACAATATCCATTTATAGAATCTAAGTACCCCAGGGAAAGTAGGACCCCTTTCAATGCACTGATGGCAAGGAGATCTAAGATTGAGAATACTAACGCCAATGAAGGTTTGAAAAGGAAACATCCCAAAGTGCTAATCCTACAGAGAAAGACTTTCTTGAGCACTGGAAATACAATATTGGAGGGACAGAGAAATGTTTTCCTAAGGCTACCATATAAATTCATGGAAGAGGCAGGATTGAAATCAGGAATTTACTGATTCATAGCTCAGTTCTCTGATGCCTTAGAGCAGGGGTCCTCAACCCCCGGTCCGTGAACCAGTACTGGTCCACAGCATGCCAAAAACTGGGCTGCACAAACAAGTGAAGCCCCATCCATGAGATGCAGGCAGCATATGAAACCAGCCCCCTCCGGTCCGCAGAAAAACCAATCCCTGGTGCCCAAAAGGATGGGGGGCCACTACCCTAGAGGGTAATGTTAGATGGTATCTAGGCAGACTCTAATAGTCAGAGAAGCCTTGATCCACCTCTGCCTTGCTTTTTTGCCACAAACAGTTATTAAGCATTGTCAAAACGATGTGGTGCTGTATACATCCCAATCCATGTATTTCTTTGGATTTAATATGGTTTTTTAGGATATTCGTATTAGCAATGTGCAGATCTTTTCACCTCGAGGTCATACCAGAGAGAGAGAAGGAGAGAGGGGGCGGAGGGAGACATAGAGAAAACCAGTTTAGTGTAGTGGTTAAAGGCTAGAGTTCTAATCCCACCATGGGCACAAAGCTAGCTACCTGATCTTGGGCCTGTCACTCTCTTTTAGCAATAGAAATAAAACATGGCAAAATACTTAGAATCATATCAGAGAGTGACTTTTAAATTTCTTTCTAATTTAGGTCTGTCTTGAAAAATACAATTAGAACTTGAAGTCATTCCTTTCATTTCTCATGTGTTGAGTTTCTTTTATTTAGTCAGAAGTAAAGGAATTATATATACAGTACAATAGTTATTTAAGGCACTTTCGCAACCAATTCCATTCTATATAATTCTATGAGGATTAATTTCTGGCATGAATAATAGCTATGAGCCTGAACCTTACATTGACTTTATCCGTACCTTATGTGTAAAATTACAGATTTTTGTTTCCTTATTTTAGTTCTTTGGAATTATAATTGGCAGCATGCTAGGATGAATGTCACTTGAGATCAATTAATCAAACAGCAAGAATCTAACTGAGATAATTTACCTATAACAGGTTTTGAACTGTATGGCAAAAATAGCTACTTAATCTAATGGGATTTGTAGTATGAGTAGATATACTCACTTACTTGAGAGAAAGCATCATTTAATATAATGAGAATAATTTTTGAGCTATACAATTGTACTACCAAACTTTTTACATGTATTCCAGCATTGAGACTGCCCAATTTTATTCTCTGTGTCACAGAAGAAAAATGTTACCAGAAAGTACTGAATATAGAGGTAACTACGAATGGCTATTTATTCGCAAAGGCATTGTATATAAAGGTAGCCCTTGACTTATGACCACAATTTGAACCCAAAATTTCAGTTGCTAAGTGAGACATTTGTTAACTGAGTTTTGCCCCATTTTTTGACCTTTCACGCCACATTTGTTAATCACTGCTGTTTTTTAAGTTAGCAACACAGTTGTTAAGTGAAATCTGGCTTCCTCATTGACTTTGCTTGCCAGAAAGTCTCAAAAGAAGACCACAAGGTTCTGGGACCCTGCAACAGTCATAAATATGAGTCACTTGCCAAGTATCTGAATTTCGATCACGTGACCATGGAGATGCTGCAATGGTCACAAGTGTGAAAAATGGTAATGTCATTTTTTTCAGGGCCGTTGTTAACTTTGGATGGTCACTAAATGAACTGTTATAAGTTGAGGACTCCCTGTATTGTATTTAGAAAGAGAATATGCAGGTTCAGATTTTCTCTTAGCTACAATGATTCGCTGGATGATTTTCAATCAGTTACTCTCAGCCCAATCTACTTCACAGGGTTGTTCTGGAGAAAAATAGAAAATGGCAGTGGTGTACATGCCATCTTGAACTTCTGAAAGAATGACAGGATATACATAAAATATATCTCTTCCCACTCTCTCTTCTGCATACTTCATTTTATCCTCTGGTCATTTAGCATGTATGATTTAATTAAACACTATATATAAAAAGATAAAATGTTATTGTTTATTCCTACAACATACCTGCTTGACCTTTACAGTTACAGACCAGATATTAATTTTAAAGTTTTGTTTCTGTGTTGAATCTGTATTGGGACACTTAACTGGCAAAATAGCAAGAGAATTCAGTCTATCATTGCACAGAAGTCTCAAACATTAGTCACATCAGCATCTGGGTCAATGAAAAAATGTGCAAGAATTACAGGTAAACTTCTGGAAGCCAATTTAGGATACTCTGAGGCCTCTTAATAAACTTTTAATGCTTCTGTCAAGCTTCATTCACAAAGAAAATGATACCTATGAAAGTCTAGTGTACACAGCTTCCAACTCAGGATAAGAAAAATTGTTCTACAACATAGATATATTGTAGAATACTGTATAACCTTGAACACTACGCTAAAATAAAATGACAAAGAGTTTAGCAAATCAACCAAAGTTATTTTATGTTTCAGACACAGAATAATTTGAATACAATTTTTATTTTATATATAAAAGAAGACGCAGTTGACACTTTTAAAAAACAAAATACTGATAATGGGACAGTGACTTTCCTTATTCCTGAAGGACAAAGGACATGATTATAACTTTTCAACTTTACCTCCTGCTATCAGTGCCCAGCAACTTTCACTTGCAGTGACCATTGCCTGTTTGCTTAATAACAGTGTGGTACACAAGAAAAGACCCACTGGATTAGGTTAAGGCCCATCTAAACCCAGAATTAATTACTCACACTGGCCAACCAGATCCCTCTCAGGTGCTCATAAACAGGAGAGATACGATACCTATTTAGCCTAACATGCTGCTTTCAACCTGGCAATAACAATGCAACTCAAGTTCCTATCCGCTATGATTTATCCAATCTCCTTTTAAAGCCATCTAAGTTAGGGGTCATCACAACCTATCATAGCGATAAATTCAACAGCGTAATTATGTGCACAGGAGGAAAGGCCTGTTTGCTTTGCTTTAAATATCTTTCCAAGATATTTCATTGGATGGTCCAATGGATGTTGAGTATTTCAAGAGGGAGAAAAACTTCTCCATGTTCACCTTATGTATGCCAGGCACGATGGTATACATCTCAGGCATGTCCTTCCTGAGACTTTTTTTTTCAAGTTAAAGAATCCAAACTTATTAGCCTTTCTCATATAGAAAATACAGTAATAATGTTGGTTACTTTGTTCTCTTCTACCCTTCAAGTTACATCCTTGTTCAAGTACGGGAACCAAACTGTATAGGATGACATGTGGATGTACCTCATATCTGTATAAAACTATCACAAACATTTGCTCTTCCCAAATGATCCTTACCATCAAATCCTTCCTTTTCATAGTTGCTGCACTCTGACTCTTCTTGATTCTCTCCATCATGGCTCCAAGATTGTTTTTTTGGATAGTTATAAACATCTCTGACCTGACATCAATGTTTAGGAAGTTAGGATTTCTTACTGCAATGTCAATTGGTATGTATGTCAATTGGTATGTATGTATAATATGTATGTCAATTGGTATAATGATCCATCATCCTGGCCTGGTCACTGCTCAAGTCCCGTCAAAACTGTTCATCAACCAATTGGTCCCAACCTAGATCTTTCATGGACTTTTCTTTTTACTTTCTTCAATTAAGAAAGTGCCCATTGATTCATAGTCTTTGCTTCCTGTGCCTCAGATAGAAGGTCCATACTGAGAGTGATAAGGACAGCTGAGAAGATTATAGGAAGCTTGCTTCCCGTTATTCAGGATACTGCTTATAAGCGCTATGGGCTTAGAGCACAGATAATTTTTAGGGACCCCACTCACACATCTTACGGTCTTTATGGTTTACAGAAACATTGCTCCCCTCTTGGAGAACGTTTCTAAGTATTTCTAGCAGGACTACCTGATTCTGTAACAGCTTTGTTCCCTATGCCATCCATTTGGTAAACTCGCACGATTCGTTTCTGTCACCATGTACATGTATACATCCGAACCAGACTGTGCTTTTTCTCTGTGTCATAGAATATACATGTGGGTATGTGGGTATATACATATTTTTTTGTCATATTTACATAGCATATATCGGAGGTGGTGGCCCTTTGAGAGCTGTATGCAATGTAATTTCATTTTAATGTATGCCGATTAGTGTACATTTAAAGTGACAATAAAGTTGTTCTAAGTTCTATGAATCCAGAAAAGGTTAGGTCCTCTTATTCTTGGCACTAAGTTTAACCAAAAACTTTTCAATGAGGAATTTTGTAAATGTTTTTTTGAAAGTACAAATATGCAGCGTCAATAGGAACACCTCCATCCAGTTTACCATAAAAAATTCTAAAAGGTTGATGAAGCAGAATTTAGCTTTGTGGAATGCATGTTGATTTCCCTTCAAGGCTTATACATCGATTTGCACAGCTACTTTTTTTCCCCCTTTGATTACCTGTAATACCAGTTTGTCTAGAATAGAGATTAAGCTGCCGGGTTTATAAAAATTGTTGTCACATTGACTACCTTCAAATAATCTGGCACTGAGACGAATTTGAATGAAAAGTTACCTATTTTTGTTAGGAAATCAGCAACTTACATTTTAGTTCTTTATCTGAATGCAATGAGGACTCTGTAATATCCTAAATCCAAGATGGCGAACCTATGGCACACGTGCCACAGGTGGCATGCAGAGCCATATCTGTGGGCACGTGAGCGTTGCCCTAGCTCAGCTCCAGTGTGCATGTATGCACTGGCCAGCTGATTTTTGGGCCTTCCGGGCTCATTGGGAATCAGGAAACGGTCTGTTTCCTGCCTCCGGAGAGCCCCCGGGGTGATGGTAGAGAAGGCCGTTTTTGCCCTCCCCAGGCTCTTAGAAAGCCTCTAGAGCCTGGCCCACCGTGCCATCATGTGCCAAAAGTGGGGGAAGCGCAGGGCACACTGAATTATGGGTGTGGGCATGCATAAGTGTGACCCCCCCCGCTTCCCCCACTTTTGGCACGTGACAGCAAAAAGGTTAGCCATCACTGTCAAATAACTCAATCAGATTGTCTGCAGTTTCCACATTCTTGTTGTGGTCCGGCAGCGGCCAGCAGAGTTGGCAGCAGATTTGGACAGTGAGGAAGTTGGAGAGGAATGTGGACTAGTCCTGGCGTCTGGAGAAGACTCAGAAAAGGGCTCTGTATCGGTGGCAGAGAGGGGGCCAGGGCCATCTGGTAGTTATGTGTTGCCTCTGGAGCCTCCGGAATCTGACATCAGCGAGGCAGAAGAACAGTGTGAGCCTGTTCAGTGTGCGCATGTGCAGAGCTGCCAGAAGGCAAGAACAATTAAGAAAAAAAAGGGTGACTTGTGAGTAAGCCTTGGAGAGGATTGGCTCCTCCCATAAGACATAAAAGGGGAGCAAACAGACATGAGCCTTTGCAGGAAGCAATTAGTTCATATAGTCAATTCAAGCTCTGAGAAGTCTGTTTGACTCTGTGCTCTGTTTGGCCTTGCAAAACTAATTGATAATTAGGTCTCTGGCAGCATTTCAAGGGAGATAAAGGTGGGTGCTTATCAACATTACCCTGAAAGACTGTGTCAACTTGAGCAGACATCTGTCGGAATCTTCACAGACAGTTTGTGAATCATTGCGGGCTGTGAATGACCATAATTCACAGCCGTCTCAATAAAAGAGGTTTTTTGGGACTAAGATTGTGATTTATGCTTTCTCAGGAAGCCTAGGTCAGAACAACTCTTTTTCAGAATCCTTTATCATATAATGATCTAAACATTGATTTTGGGCTTTTAATATATTTAAATAATTTGTTTCCTGTTTTCTGTCACACTTCCTCAAGTTCTTCTTATGAATTTTTTATTATTATTTTACTATTTTTTGTGTGCGCCAGAGTTTGTGCTCTTTCCTGTTCTCCTTATTATGTCAGGGCTTCCATTTCCTAAAGAAAGCCTTTTGCAACTTCCTAGAAAGTACTAAACAGCCATGCTGGCTTTTTTTCTGGATTTAATTATGGAATGCATTTTAGCTGAGCCTAAACCATTGTGGTTTTACATAGTCGCCAAGACTATAAAGAGATTTGGCCCTCTTGACATTTTTTCTCAGTTTATTTTCATAGGATCATGGAAGTGGTTGGGATCTAGAAGATCCCCTAGTTCCTGCCAGTGCAGAAGTCAAATACTCTAGTACAGGTAGTCCTCACTTAAAATATAATTGGGACAAAATTTCTGTCACTAAGTGATGTGGTCATGACGCTCAGTGTCATATGATCATACTGCTTGCTTGTGGAAATTTTGGCACTTCATTTGCAGCTTTGCAACCTTCTGCTGGCTTTACTGCCCAATAAGGTTGCAAACGATGATTATGTGACTGCTGGCTACTGTAATGTCATAACTGAGAGCCAGGTGTCAAGGGTTAGGGTTAGTAACTGATTGCATTTAGATGAAGATGCTTGAATATACTGAGTCACACTTATATACAGCTTCCAATTTCCACCTATATTTAAAAATCTGAGGATATTTTTTTCTTCTTCTTGTGAAAAACTAAGATTACCGCTTAGAAAATTTCATTTTCAAATTATGATCTGTTCATGGCCTTTAGGCTATTACAAACATTGGCACAAGCACAGATAATCAGTTCAGATGTAATAGAAATTACCTCCTTGGACAATTTTGGACAAAGAAGCAAGCTAAGTTATGATAAGGAGAAAAAGAGGAGCATACCATGAACTTGTTCAGAATCGATGTTGATCAGAATGGAATAAAAAACCAACAAAGAAACAAACAATTTTTTCAATGTATGGTTCGGGGAAGAGTCTGAAATGCTACAACTGACCTCAAAACAAAACAAACAAAAAATCCCCCAAATCCCCATAAAGGAACCGAGGATGTGTTAATATAAATCAAAGTTATGTGAGAAATAATAAAAGAGAATTTAAGGATTTTTTTTTTTTGCAGCACAATTGAATATACATGTTATAAGGGTTAATTTTGCAGAGACTGGCTGTCAATAAAATGGTTGCTTGTAGCTTCTACTGTCTTTGAAAAACTGATACTCATTTCTGTACAAGGATATATTAATCAGATATGAATAGCATAGCATTTCATTTACTATTGATCTGCTCCTAATCAGAAATCAAAAATGTACCTTATCCCATGACAAAGTGCAATTATCTATTTTGTTAATTACTATAATTATCTTCCCCACATTTATTTTGACAGCAGTGTCAGCAGCAGAAAACTATTTCTTCAAATTGCCTCATGCCAATTATGAATTACAAATTCATACAATTTTGACAAATGATTTTCATGCTCCTTTGCGCAGACTTTCAGGCTTTTTTTAATCAAGTTACCAAACTGTATTAGCCTCTAAAACCTTATCCACTCCAAGTATTAAGAATGCCATAAAGAAAGTTAAATAATACTGAATGGTAACAAAAGTTCACATTTTATCAACTTATTAGAAGAAATTATCAATGAATCAAACAAATCTGAAGAATCCTAAACTGAAGTCATATAAGAAATATGACTCCTCATTAAATATATGAGAAAGTAGCGACAATATTTATAGGATTGTAGGGCAGACTGCACATAGATAGTTCCAACTTATTATTTCATAATTTCCTTGAAGGATTTTTTTAGGATGGCATCACCATTTTAGGTCTACAAACATGTACAGTAGCTTCAGCCATGTTTCATTGGGATCTGATGGAACTGGCTATGTATGCAGTCTTATAAATTAAGTTTAAATACATTAATTTAAGGTAAGGTGTAAGATCATTCGGCCCGAAAAAGGTTTAGGATTTCAGCTGTACAGTTCCAGCAAATTGTTGGCATGCTAATACATTTTGTATCTTTGAGTGACTAATATGTTTTGAAACTATTAACAAGTTTTGATGCCAAGTTTGTAATGAGACAACAATTTCATCTGCTTCATAAGATCTTGAATGCTATGAATCATACTTTTACTTAGCTATGAATATTGAGGGCAAGCTACTAATGAAAGATGAGTTGACTTGCATGAAACCACTTCATGTATAGAAATATGCCCTTGGAACACACTTCAGTGTTATGGATTTCATCTGTTTTATATCTTATATTTTTGTGGCCTCATTTTGAATTCTATACCTTATTGCTTTTCAAGTAGTTCTTGCATAGGAAGGAACAAAGTGAAAATTTAATCCTCAGCTAGAACTGGTATAAGTACCACCTAAGTACATCAGTATAAATATCTTGCTCTCCTGTTCAACTAGAATTAATGTTGTAGTTCAAACCTTTGCATAGACTTGGCAATTCAACTTTCAGAACATGGGAGTGAGAAAATACGTACTTTGTTCAACTAAAATGAAACATGTAGCAGTTTCTGAAATAAAAGCAGTGATTAAATATTATTATCCATCAAATCATAATGCCAGTACCAAGATTATATAGCTTAAATGTTTTCCACCAGCACCTATATGAATATTTACAGTATTTAATCTCTATATATTAAGCTTCATTATTATTGTCACCATCTTTAATGTTCCTTTTTAAATTATTTCCTGTCATTGTGTACCCTGTTCCACTTCTAAATCTATGGACTTGTGTGTGTGTGTATTTATATGGAAATACACACATATATCTGGGTGTGGGTTTTTTGTCAGGAGAAGGAGGGAGGGAACGAAAGAGAGAGAGAGAGAGAGGAGAGAGGGAGAGAGAGAGTGTGTTTTAAAGAAGAGTTTGGACAACCATTTGTGTGAAATGGTATAGGTTTCCTGCCTGAGCAGGGAGTTGGACTAAAAGTCCTCCAAGGTCCCTTCCAACTCTGTTATTCTATTTTCTATTCTAATCTGTTTTGTTCTGTTCTGTTCTGTTCTGTTTCAGACATCTGATAATAGATGCTAATAAACGTTGCTAATGCTACAATAAATTGTCTTTAAGATGTATCAAGATTACATTATTTACTTATCTTAATTTGTCCCATGCATGTCAGTATTTATTTATTTATCATATTCATATGGTTTGGAGAAGATATCTGTTAACCATTTTGTCTATACATTAAAATGGGTAGAGTGTCTTCAGAGTATTTTCTAAAGCCCAAACCCTGTCTAATCTAGCAACCTTTCCCACAATTACCAACAGATAAATATTGTAAATAATAAAAGAATGGCCTCTTCCAATATTTTCCCCAATAAATGGTAGTGAGAGGCAAGATAGTGAGAGGAGCCTTGGTAGTACAGTGGTTTAATGCACCCTGTAATTAACACAGCTTCCTGCAATTTCTGCAGGTTCGAATCTTACCAGGCTCAAGGTTGACTCAGCCTTCCATCCTTTCTAAGGTAGGTTAAATGAGGACCCAGTTTGTGGGGGCAATAAGCTGACTTTGTATAAATATACAAAAGTATGAAGGCTATTGCTTAATGCATTGTAAGCCGCCCTGAGTCTCCGGAGAAGGGCGGCATATAAATCAAATTAAAAAAAAAAAAAGATGTCTCTGATTCCGAAGATAGTATTTAACTATGCTGCAAAGCAACCATTGATAGCCTAATATTCCATGCATATTCACTCTGTAAAGCCATTCAAGTATCAATTTTTAGTCTCCTCAAATTCTCATTTTGAGAATTAAGGAGAGGAGGGAGAAGAATGTCTCTCTTTTCAATAACATACATTATTTTATATATCTTTCTTTCCACATGTTTGTCTTTTTTCTAAAGAGCTTTAGACACAGAATTCTATCTAGGTTAGTCTAAAACAGAGCCATAATACAAGTAATTAGATTGGATTTTATATATGAGATGCATTTATTTGAAACATTTTATTCTACATCTTTTACTACTCTACAAAACTCAAGCTGCTAAAATATATATCAGTCACAGAAAACATAGTCATAGAAATAATTATCAATTGTTTGGTCCAATGATATCCCTGCTTCACAGTACTGTACAGTAACCATAAAAAATCAGCTGAAATTACCTTCTTCAAAAGAGGTGTCACCATGTAAAGAGAATGGCTCCATGCCTGTTTCTGACCATAAATGCAGTATTATTGGGGAAAAAAATCTATCTTATTGGCGTCTCACAGCAAAAAGTAGCATGGTAGACAATCAACTGACTAATAGATGGTGAATTCATTGACAATATGGGTCTTCTCCTCTTCATTAGCATCATGTACTGGTAGCTATGCTGGTCCCATTATTTCCAGAGCTTAAGTATCTGGAAACAAGCCTTTTGCTGCTTATCTGTACCTATAGTCTTGCCTAAGTTTGATCACTGAAGTATTATCCTATTATTTTAAAAATTACAAATGCATCCTAATGTCAATTTTAGCCTGATGTGCTTTATAAAAAGACTTTGGAAAACCTTGGTTAGTTGTGGTCAATATAAACTTCGGTTCTCAAATCCATTTGGGATTGTTGACAGTGGCTTAGTGATTCAGATGTAAAACTTAAGATATCTTAAATGAAAAAAGAATCTTGGTTTTAAATATTTTGGACCTTCATGAAGCCACCTCTCTGTTTTCTCCTTGTATGTGTTTCAGATATCTTTCCTCTTAACCGGACTGCTTAGTCACTGCACTTTCTTGCGACTTTTTTATTGGCTTCAATAAATAAAGTGATATTCTCCTGATATGCGTGCCAGAGCTTTTATTTTCTTCACCACGCCACAATTTGTACTTTTACCGTTCCCATCACCACAGGGCCCATTTTCAAACTATCGTTTTTAAAGGTCACTTGTTTTGTTCCAATGCAGTTGAGCCTGACCATGATTTAACGACACCTCAACAAGCAGCATTAAAATTACCCTCTGTATGCGATCATAAATAATTATCCGGCCAAAGAAAAGAAAGAAATTTAAAAGAAAGAAAGAAAGAAAACAATATTTCTTTCGCAAGAAGCCAAGACGGAGGATATTAGTTAAAATGTTAAAGTATATTAACCAATTATGTGAAATCCTTTCATATTGGCTTGCTTCATTTCAAACATGGCACAGGCTATTTTGTCTGTGAACTCGAGTGGAACAAAAAGCTACAGAATGCAATTTGTGTCAGGAGTTGGACTACAGAAGGACAACTAATTCTAATTAGTACAAATTCCCCACAGGCCAAAAAGGAGGCCTAATGCAGGAACCAACTGCCTAATGCGGTTTCTATCATGCAACAGGTGGGCAGAGGTCTCCCAAAGGTTGTCATGGTGATAGCTATTGGTAGACCTTTCGCTGGACACCAGTAATTAATTGAGTGCATGGCCAGTCTTTGAATGTGATATCTTTTAATATACTTCAGAAGTAAAAAAAGAAAGAAGAAAAATGTCTCTTTTAATTGGTTAAAATTAAAATAGCAGAAGAGTTTGCCAAGAACTACAGTAATGTAATGCAAGTCTTTTCAAACCCTCAAACTGGAATTCTTTGCATATCTACAGGAAGAGTGGTATGTTAAGAAAAAAAAAAGGGGAAGAGGGAGCCAAACTTACTGGGAAGAAAGTCTCCATCAACTAATAATATGGGTATTTTGCAAGACATATTTCTAAAGCAAAATTATGTGTGCAGCTTATTAACAGTCATTATTATGTATACGTTAAAAATACAGGTTTAAGATATGGAAAAGTTATGAGGACAGGATTGAGGATTTTTAAAGTGGAATGAAAATGAGACACAGAAAAGGGAAGAAAGATCAGAAGTTGGAGAGAAAAAACTATGAAGTCATTATTGGAATGCAGAGTAAAATCCACAATATTTATTCATTTTACTACAATAAATAGACTTGCTCTCCAGCTCTAAATCTATCTTTGAGTTTTGCTCCTTAAATTACTGGGTCCGGGAACTCATTTTTCAAATTTCTATTCCATATATGGAAATAATTCTCCCTTCAGAGCAATTTATTTATTTATTTTTTTAAATGAGACAAAATCAACATGGTCCCTTCATTCTTGCTTTTAAGGAGAAGTGCAACTTCGAATGTTTTTCAGTTAACACAGGCATAAAATTTACTCCACTTTGTTTTAGAATTAGTTTGACTGTAAGTTTTGAAGGTTTAGGGAAGTTTTGCCTTTCCCATTGCAGGGTCAGGAATTTCTTTTATTAAAAAAAGACATCTTAGAGACTACAAATAGTGCAGTCTGGATATTTGAAACTGACTGTTTCTTTTCCTAGCTTCATCCTAAGCAACAATGGAATTTATCTGGAAAGGCATACAAGATTAAAATATAGACACTACCACTAAAGTATTTCAATGGTCCTTCTGATTGCCAAACACATTGAATTTTTTTTTTAAAGAAGTATGTGATAGGTTTTCCTATGAAACCAATCCTCATTTTTAGTAATGAGAGGCATACAATCTCTTAACATGGAAACCTTATTTAATTATCTGAATCCCAAATTAATTTGCTAACTAGGAAACTCTGGAATTTATAGCCTCAGTAAGGGAAAGCCTGATTTATAAAACTTTGTTTGTTTTACTTTTATCTTCAATTTCAGCATACATTTTTGTCTGTATTGCTTTATGATTTTATAAAGCTTTACTCTAATCAATGGGGCCATTTTTGTTTTGTTTTGCTGGTCAATGACCCAACTAAAATAATTGAGTATCTAAATTAGTAGATTTCACCAGATCTTATAGCAATGAATATATTAATTATAGAATGTCATAAATCTCTCTCTTAATTGAGGCACTGCATTGTGCTAGTCTTTTACTTCCTCTGGGGTCTGAGAGGAGGGAAGCAGAGGGGGGCTTCAGCTGGTTTGGACTAGTTCGGGCGAACCAGTTGTTAAGATTCTGCGCAGTTCGGCGAATTGGCAAATCCCACCACTGGCTGGTCCTGCCCACCCTGCCCGGCCCCACCCTATCTCGCCTTGCCCACCGTGGCCGGTGGTAGAGTCACACCCACACCCAGCTACTCTCTGTCTAGAGTTGTGCTCACTTGCCCAGCCACGTGGCCCAGCTGATTACCGCGCCTTGTCCGCTATGCTCACCATGGCTGCCATGAATATATGGTGCTTGGTCGAAGGGCCGCCTCAGAATGGAAACAGCAAGGCTCAGCCACCTTTCAGGGCCTGGCTCTTGCCATCCTTCTGCCTGCAAGCCACCCATTCGCCCTTTGCCTTGGGTTGGGGGACGCGCCAGTCCCTGGCTCTGGCCTTCCCCTGGGCCTCCATCCACATGCCAGCCACTTGCCCTTTGGCTCGGGGGACACACCAATCCCTGGCTCTGGCCTTCCCCAGGGCCTCTGCCTGCATGCCACCCACTTGCCCGTCTCCTCGAGTCGGGGGATGTACCAGTCCCTGGCTCTGGCCTTCCCCAGGACCTCTGCCTGCATGCCACCAACTCGCCCTTCCCCTTGGGTCAGGGGACGTGTCAGTCCCTGGCTCTGGCCTTCCCCGGGTTCTCCACCCACATGCCGGGATGTTGCTGTAAGAACGGTGTGAGCCCCATGGGCTAGAAGGTAAGGCTGATGGCGGGGAAGGAAGATCTGCTCTGGGCTTGCTGCACTCAGCCGAAGGACCGCCTCAGTGAGGGGACACACATGGCGAGGTTTAGCTGCCTTTCGGACCCAGCTTCAGCTTCCAGGGGTTTTCTGGATGGGAGACCTGAGAGAAAATGCCACCCCCAAAGGCTGCTCACCCATCCGCCAGCCGGGCTAGCCTGGAAGCGGCATATCCCCTTGTCGTGGGCTGGATGGGGGATGAGGTCCAACAGGCGGTAGCCCAGAGCAGGGCCTGAAAGGTGGCTGAACCTCGCCATATCCCCCTCCCCCACTGAGAAGCCTGCAGCCGCCGGTCTTTGCCAGCACGAGAAGCCTGCAGCTGCTGCTGCCAGCTTGGTTCTGGCCAGCAGCTGCAGACCCTTCACGCCAGAAAAGAGTGGTAGTTGCAGGCTTCTCACGCTGAAAAACACCAGTGGCTGGAGGCTTCTCACGCTGGCAAAGAGTGGCGGTTGCAAGTTTCTCGCTGTTCTGACCTACGCTTCCGAGTCAGCAAAACACATGAGTAGTCCCAAAAACCTGTTTTATTTTAACAGCTGTGAATTCTGTTCATTCACAGAAGAGTCCCAAATAGTTGTAAAGAATCCTTCGGGATAAAGCTGATAATCACCCACCTTTATTTCCCTTGACACACTACCAAAGACCTAATTGGCAAAGCCACACGTAGTCCAAAATCAAACACAGCTTCAGCTTTTAAACTGCACAGAATTAACAATATTGCTTCCTGCAAAGGCCCATGTGCCTTTGCTCCTCTTTTAAGTCTTATGGGAGGGGCCAATCATCTCCAAGCCCTACTCCCTTCCCCAGACTCCAGGACTGGCCCATGTTCCTCCCCAGCCTCCTCACTGTCCGACTCTGCTGCCAGCTCCTCAAGCTGCTGGTGGACCACAATACCCGCACTGAAAAAGCAGCAGCTGCAGGCTTCCCACGCTGAAAAAGCAGCGGCGGCTGCAGACTTCTTGTGCTGAAAAAGATGTGGTGGCTGCAGGCTAGTATCTCGGGGCAGGGTCCTGTGCCCAGCTGCACTAACAAAGGGCGGAAATAGCCGCCCGCCATTTCCTGCTGCAAAACCTAATTCATGCTCAAAGAGAAGATGGCAAGCATGGGTAGAAGAACCATGTCACATCTTTGGGCGATGCACCAATTCTGCCATTCCTGCACTAGGAAGCCCTGTTCCCTGTCAGCCATACCCTTATAGCCTCTCATCTGGATTACTACAATGCTTCATGCACTTATTGTAAATTGGTTCGGTATCTTTGTTGTATGAATTTATTTTTGGATGTTTTTACTGTTTTAATTATTTTTGTCTTAACTGTGGTTTAGAACTGTAAACTGCCCAGAGTCACTTGGCTGAGATTGGGGATGGGGTCTATAGAAATTGAATAAACAAATAAACAAATAACATAAGAGAGCTGTCTAGAATAATATATCCCTGGTAAAGTTGAAGACAAGAAAGAATGAATCATACAGGCATACACTCTTTCCCCATCTCTCCAAGTGCAAATCAAACTATTGCAGTATGAAAGTACTATAAACAGTAACTTCTGTTAACATATATATACCATAAGTTTGATATAAGCCACTGATCAGTCCTGGAAAGTTACTACATATATATTTTCTCATTTAGATTCAACAAATCTGTACATTTTGTTAAACATATTTAACTCATAAATACTATGTCAGAATTTCCTTCGTCACTACCTCAGTTTTGTTACAGAAGTAAAATCATACACGGAGGACGCATTTACAAGTTGTCTTCATGAATTCACTCACATCTGAAACAGGGAAATGTTGGAATTTCCTTAACAGGAAATTTCCTTAACAGGAAATTCTAACATGGTCTACCTTAGCTTTTGCCAGCTTGATTTCATGTGACTGATCTCAATTTCAACTCAACATCAGACTGGGCTATTTCTCTGAATAATATCAACCTGAATAGAAATATCTCTTCAGCAAAGGTAGAGAAACAGGCTTGCTACACACAAAGCTGTAGTGTTATTTAATACAAGACCTCAAAAGATATAAAATGTAAATATTATATTTATTTACAACCAATTTTTAGCAACAGTTCAAAATTGCAATGGCACTGAAAAATTGGTCCTCACACTTACAGCCATTGCATCATCTGCTCTTTTGATCACATGATCAAAATTTGGGCAGTTGGCAATCAGCATTTATTTACAATGGCTGCAGTGTCCTGGGATCATGTGATTGGCATCTGTCACCTTCCCAACCAGCTTTCACCAAGCAAAATCAATGGAGTGAAGCTGAATTTGCTTAATGACCACATGATTCACTTAAGAACTGTGGCAAAAAAAAATTGTAAATCAGGCACGATTCACTTAATAACTGCCTTCCTTAGCAATAGAAATTCTGGTTCCAACTGTGATCATTAGTTGTCTGTAGCAAATGGTGTTGGATGTACAGCACATGTAACATCACTACTACGAGTTGCATTGGCTACTGGTGTGTTTCCAGGTTCAATTCAAGATTCTGGTTGTCACCTTTACAGTCCTACATGGCTTGGAACTGGGTTACCCGAGGGACTGTATGATTTCAAGAGTCTGTACCTGTCCAATTTGGTCCATCAGATTGGACATGCTGTAAATCCCATAAGATGGGCCTTCTCTCCTGTAGCCCCTGGTCTGTGGAATCTTCTCTCTTTGGAGATTAGAATGTCTCCGACTCACTTGGCCTTTTGGAAGGCTTAAAATCTTGGTTGTGTGACCAGGCCTGGGGTTTTAAAGGTATTATTGACCTCATTTCTTGGCTTTATTGTTAACTGATTGGTTATTTCGATAGCTGCTTGTATTTGTTTTGTATTGTTTCTATTCTTTTTCACTGTTTTATCAGTTTAGAACCAGTAGCCACCTAGAATCATTTGGTTGAGATGGGCCGCCCTAGAAATTGAATAATTAAATACATTTATTACTAAAAACAAAAGTTGGTGAATTTCTTGTTCTAAAAAATATAATTTTACACTACTTATCCATGAATACAAACATCTATCTTTGTATAACTATTAAGTAGCTCACTGAAACACTTCCAGGGGGATATGAAAATATTAGAAAGTATTACTTCACAGAAAGAAAAGTGGAAGCTTGAAACCAACTTCCGGCAGAAATCAAGACTCACTCATCAGTAACTGAGTTTAAACATGCTTGGGATGAACACATATCCACCCTAAGACAAAAATTAAAAATAAATAAAATAAACAATAATAATTAAAATAATAAATGAATTAATTACAAAGAAAAAACTCACTAAACTCAAAGGGCAGCCTCGATGAATCATTGGGTCTTTTTCTGCCATGTTTTTATGTTTCTATATGCTAGTTTAGTCCTCTGTCACGAGAATGATTTTATTAATCCAATGCCTTCAGAGCTTCCTGACATTATTATTGTTTGGTCTCTACCATAGGCAAATATGTGGCTTCTTTTAATAAAAAATTTGCATGAAGCTGCTCTGAAAGACTTCCATAGGATAACATTATTTTAGTGTTGTCCGATTATCTTGGTGAAGAAAGAAGGCTGAGATCAAGGGATAGGGGGGAAAAAATCAGACTAAAGATTAACAGGAATAGCTCTACAAGTAGTAAAACAAATGATGATCACTCCTTTTTGGCGTCTGGCTATGCCAAGCTGGGGGAGAAAAAAAATAGGAGCTTTAGAACACTGACAATCTGGTATATTGAAGTATGACCATTATTTTTTATTTTCCACGTTTTTGGTCCAAAGACAGTTCTGAGTAATTGATTCCCATAATGAGCTATGGTTCGTTAGTCAATTTAATTTATAATTGAATTGGATGGATGTAACTCTGTGTAAAATTGTCTCTGAAGAATCTGTTTTGTTCGTCTGTTCAACTTGTGGCAGGGATAGAAGAAAATCTAAATTATTCCTTTTTGCAAGGAGGGAAAACTCTAAAAAGTAGCAGCTTCCCTTGTGAAAATAAGAAGCAGGGGAGAAACAGTTGCAGGGTAAAATCTCACACTATTCACAAAAATGTACGAAAACCTTTTAATTTACATATTAGGGTTAAGGTTGACACAATTACATCTGGAAGATAACTCTCTCTCTTTCTCCTTTGAAGGTTAGAGACATATCCAAGTACAGTAAACATTATATTATATGTGTGCGCCTGTGCATGTGCACAGTCGCACACACACAAATATATAATGTGCTCAAGTAAAAAAGTATTCTCCACTTTAACACAAGTTACAAATCTCAAAATTATTGTATTATAATGTTAGAAGCCGGCAAATCGTTGGCTTAAATTGGTGGTTAAAGAGTGGCAGAAAGTGCGTTATATGAAGAAGGTTCCAGATTCATTCTCACGCAATTGCAGTAAAAAAAAAAAAAAAAGGAATTGGAGAGCAGATGATGTGACAGACCTCTGCTTCAAGCCCTGGGGAACTGCTGCCAATCAACTAGACAATAGAGTAATGGGCCAAATGGGTCAACAGTCTGATCAGATGTTAGGAAGCTTCCTATAATACTTATGTCATATTTCGGTGGCCTTTGAAGAATAAAGATGCTTACAAATACAGCATATATTTCATACAACATAATAATTTCATACAGTAATATCACTAACCAGTTTTACTAATCAGAACCATGTTCAGGCCTTTTAAGTCAGTCTTGACTCAGGAGGACTACCTGTGCAGATTCAGTTTGCTCAGCATCATTTTTGAAAGTGGTTTGCCATTGCCTCCTTCCTAGGACTGAGAGGGGGGTGACTGGCCCAAAGCCACTCAACTGGCTTTTGTCTTAAGGGAAGACTAGGTTTTCCAGTTTCTAACCTGATGCTTTATCAATTACACCAAACTGCCTCTTAATCAGACTAGAAGGTCTCTTCTAACTCTGTTATTCTGTTATTCTGCTTGCCATAGAACAGACAAAATATGTTTGTATTTTGGGGGGAAACCTCAAAAGACGCTGGAGGACAAAAAGTTTGGCCTGACATTATCCTAATAACAGAGTATCTTGATCTCATTCACTATATGAGACAGCAGTCTTTTCTAGCCAACACGACTTTTGACCAACTGTTTGAAAGAGCCAATTATTTATAACAGGGGTCTCCAACCCCCAGGCCATGGACCACTACCAGGCCATGGCCCGTTCGGAACCAGGCCACGGAAGTGGCAGCTGAGGGCATGTGTGCGTGGCTCCATTTGCGCGAGTAGCAGAAAAGCTGCATATTCAGCTCCATTTGTGCGACAGGTGGGTGCACATGGCTGCCGCTCATGCAAATGAAGCTGCATGCATGTGCTTGCCCGCCATTTTTACGGAACCATTGCCTCTCCCTCCCCCACTGGTATGCAAAGCTGGAAAGTTTGGGGACTACCAATTTATTCATTAGATCCCTCCTAAAACCATGTGAAGTAATTTGTAAGAAGAGTTACATTTATTTATTCCTTACCTGTCATTGTGATTGGCCAGAGAGCCAATAGCTTATTTTTGCAGATGGAAACATACAATCAAAAGATACATGGAGACATAGTTGGCCATTATACATAGGATAAGGGCTACTTCTAGTTGAGTGACTTTCATTTAGTACAACCCCCATTCTGTCAGTGACAAAAATATATGTGCAGTTTTCAGAACTAGGATCTAGAAATAAAATATAACATCTAGCTGACTCCTATTACCATTATCTACCTTTGAAACATTAACTGAGCCAATATTTGTTTGACAGGATGCTCCAGATCATAAGTTACACATTCATTCCCCTGGGCTTGAAAAAACAGTCATACTGAGCTCCTACTCAAGTCCCGCTTAAAAACTTGGATGTTGCATTGGTTTAATGAGCCCCAAGCATATGATGTACTAACCCAGGCCATGCAAACATCTAGCTTTGAGGATAATGAGATGTTTGATAACATCTATCCAAATGACTGAAGCATTGGAGCCACATGACATGCTTCAGGGAAATGGCAGAAATCCTCTAGCATTCACCCATCAGCCAGTTTGATCTTTGTCAGAGGGAGCCTTTGAAGATCTCTAATAGGCTGTTCAGCCTGACCTTGTTTGTAAGTGTTGCATTTCCCACATTTAAAAAAAAAAAAATCAACTCCCTCCTAATTAAAATGATTAGCATTTGTGTTTGGTACCTAAACACCAAATGTAGAAAGTGTCTGTTTCTATACATTAGAAACAGTAGAACGGAATTCTACTAACCCAATACACTGACAGGATTTAATGGAGTTGTAACCAAACACACTCACAAACATACAAACATAGACAATAGCAAAGAAAGGAAAAGAAATTTGACTACAGGGGAAAACCAGCCTAACTACAATGGGATGCGGATGATAATCACCTATCCTCGATCCCAAAAGGCATATATATTTATCTTACAGCCAAAGGACTATTTTGGCTGTAAGCAGAATGTAGAGAATTTGTACTGGAGAGGATTTCATATGCATTTGTAGAGGCAATGATGACACACTACTCTTCAGACTCAAATGGCCTCCAGTTAAGAGGTCGCTTAACAATCTCATTTGTCTATATTTGCATCAAGTCCTCAGTAAATTCAAATGGCAACAGGCTTCCAGGCTCCTTATGTTATTCAGATAATAGGGTTTTTCCTTTTCGTGTAACTGTAATAGTGCAACTGTAATGTCTAATCTATGTCATACTTTGAGAAATGCTTATACATTCATTTTCTGAGCGAGTTACATCTTTTTCCCCTCCTGACTGCATTCACTGCTACATCGGGGGTGGGGGTGGAGGGGAACCAGCATTTTTTGTCTTTGGAAACATCATGCTGTGATGTTGTTCTACAAAGAAATTCTAGCATTTGGACCAATGTTTCCAATACTCAGTTAAACATAGATTGTGTGTTTGTAAATGAAAGAAGCATACCGTTTAACACCAGAGGGAGACTGGAGCTGTTGAAATAATTATACCGCTGCTGAAAAATTTTCTATATACATTCTTTTTAAAACAAAGGTGTATGAAACAATAGAATATGCTTCTCTTTTTTTTAAAAAAAAATTGACATCAATCATTTCTACATAATGCACAAAGCAAATTCTAGAGCTCAGATAAGATGTGTCACTGTAAACTTATGTTCAGAGGCACTTGTATCAGTGTGATCAATCATTTAATAACCTATGCAAGTTTCATAATATATACACACACAGACATACACACACAGACACACACACAGACAGTACATACTGTATATAAATGTGTGTGTTTGTATGTATACATAATACACACACACACACACACTATATCTTTAAATTCCTGTAATGGTATTGCTAAAATTATTGCCTAATCTGAAAGCAGGATATAGACCACTGTTATCATTCATTTCTAAACTAATATTGATGAAGAAAAACAGAAGATTTCTTTCATATTTTTAATGGCTTATCAGATGGATAGCCTAAAAGAAAATATGGATAAAGAGAAGGGTACAATCTTGCAATGCATAGGGACCCATACAAATTCAGAAATATGTGAAGAAAAAAGCTCTAGAAGTGAAGGACAAATGGATTAATTACCACTGAATTAAAGTCTACAAAAAAACAAACTATAGGTAGTCTTTGACTTACAACAGTTTATTTGAAAAAAGTGACTTATGACTGTTTTTCACACTTACGACCACTGCAGCATCCTCATGGTCACATAATAAAAATTCAGATACTTGACAACAGGTTCATATTGTTGTAGTGTCCTGGGGCTTATGTGATCCCCTTTTGTGACTTTCTGACAAGCAAAGTCAATGGAGAAGCCAGATTCACTAAATTACCATGTTGCTAATTTAACAACTGTGGTGATTCACTTAACAACTGTGGCAACAAAGGTTGCAAAGTGGGGCAAAACTCACTTAACAACTGTCTCATTTTGCAACAGAAATTTTGGGCTCCATTGTAGTTGTAAGTCGAGGACCACCTGTATGGTTTTTTGGAGGTTCAGATTTGCTATGTTATTTATTTATTTATTCTATTATGTTTTTCTTTGCCTCTTTGCTTTTTAACTTGTTTTGTGTATGTTGCCTAGAGTCGGTTAGGAGTTGGCAGGCACCAAAATAAAATAAAATCAATCAATCAATAAAAATAAAGAAATGCAAATTAGTAATGGAGCTATTCAAAATCTAGATGGGAAAGCTTTAACATCCCAGGACACTCTATGTCTTACCTCAAGAGTTCTACCCTTAAGCAAAGAGATTACAAAGACTGATTTCATCATGAGACAAACTGCAATAAGTAAGGATGTTTCTCATTATTTCTCGTACATGTCATGTTCGTGGCCACTGAAAAAATGTCTGTGTTACACCCATCAACAGATCATCAAGAGTATGATCTGGCTTCACCAAGAGTTAAGAATCTGGGACTTTCCAAATGTTGCTGAAATACAGCAGGCAACAGCCCCTGCCAATGTTGAAGAATGCTTTAAATTAGAGTTGGAGCACATTTGAGCATTAAAGTTCTCCACTTCCATAGACAATTATTTATTTCTGTTATTCTTTTGTCATTCCACTTCATAATCCTAGAATATACACACTTCTATCCCAGGATAATAGTTCAGTGTCTGATGAAATGTATTATAATTTCCCCAAACTTTTACGTTAAATCAACACAAGACCCTCCACTATTCCACTGAATTCTGAAACAGTCTTATTACGTGCATGTAATGGGAATAAAGGAAGGCATAAGGTCAGAAGGAAGATCTTTTGATTTGGCATAGTTCTAAATTTCTTTTGGAATTGGCACCAACTCCAATGCTGGCAGATGGTTGCCCTCATCACTAAACTAATTCAGTGGACTTCCCATCTTTTTACATTTCTGACACAATTGCTTCTTGATTCATGCAAACTAGTTCAGTCTTGCTCCATTCTTTAATCATACTGAACTGTCCCATGTCTGCTGCATACTTCTGCTTTAAACTGGCATATTTTGTCAAATGTTGATTGAAATAAATTAAGGAGGTAATTATTGCCCCAATGGGGCAGCAACACTTTTTAAAACAAAGTTTTTAAAATAACTTTTGGAGAGTTGATCTTTGAAAAATCTACCAGATATTGTTCATCAGAAATGAAAGGTAGTGAAGGAAAATGAAGTCGTGTGGCTAAGACAAAAAGTAAAGTAAACTAAAATAAAACAAAACAAATTGTTTAAAAAAGTTATGTCAGATTAAAAGTTTTACAGTTCTATAATGAGTTTTGGAGAAGCTTGGGACATAAAAATAGTAGAATACAAAATGGTGATTATATTGGGGGGAGTGTGAACAAAGATATCTGATGGATCACAAGGTCAAAACTGCCTCTTTTTTTTGAACATGTGATTTCATCTTTAGGAATCAAAGCACTTTGTGTTAATGCTTCTGCTTATTAGAAATAAAATAACTCTTTCTGTGCATTTCTTGGCTCAACAATAAAGCTACCAACATAACTGTTTTTTTCCAGGCTTTAGACCTACCTGTGTTTGCTACCTACTACTGGTATTAGCTGCTAAGATTAGTGGGCAGCAGCAGCTTTAATTTCAGATTTTATTTCTTTGCTTCACCTGGCATTTGTATACTGTATGTGGTAGATATTACATCGTTTAATGCTTTAATAACCCAGTGAGTGAAGTGAAAGTTAGATACATATCCAATTTGTCAAATTGTAGGCCCAAATTTTTGAATCCTACCATCTTCACCTCATTCGTTAAATAATTCTAGTTTCAATAGAAAGTGTTCCCAGTTTATAAACCATGACCCAAAGTTTTGCTTTGCATTATCTTTGCTATTAAGTAACCCCTCCCCCAAAGTAAACATTTGAAGCAACAAAGCCTTAAAAAGTTCTTCTGAGAGAGCATCTTTTTCGCCCATCTCCAGAAAAAAAAAAGAGAACTTATTTTGGCTACAATACCTACATGGCGAAACCCACGAACTGAGAGCTTAAAACAAAATGAATGGAAGGTCAAACTTTAGTAGAACCATTAATCTGTATTGCCACATCCCAGAATGAAAAAAATACATGAGAAATGTAAACACAATTTTCAACCAGCATTTGATAGCAGTAGATATGCATAGTCTAAGAGATAACCTTTCATGAAAATTGGGAAGTTTGACTATATGTCAGAGTTGTGCGTATGTGTGTGTACATGTACTCACATACTCTTTATTATGGCGTGTTTTTCATCTAATACTTTCATCATTTTTATTTCAGGTGATGGAGGAAGTGTGACTTCTGATAAAAAAGGAGCAATGTGAGGGAAATATCCCAAAGGATGATGCTATTTTTCATCTTTAATGTGTTTCTGACCTTATTTATTCTCTACTTATCCTTCTTTTTCCAATTTTTGGGAGATCATTATTCTTTTTGCAGGTGCCCTTTGGCCTCTATTTTCTTGACTTTTTGTTTGCACACAATAATTCATTTCCACTCCCTTTCCATCTTTAACATCTATCCTTAGTTTTTTTTAAAAAAAATCCTCCTGAATTTCCAGCTTACTGCTATTGCTCTGTTTTGTTTTTAAATCATGCTTCTTCCTTCCTTCTTTCCTTCTTTCCATTATGCCATTATTTGATTTTTCACCTCTCTTATCCAATGTATACATTCATGTATACATGGTGGGTCAGGGCTGCACATATGGACACATATATAGAACAGAATAGAACACTTTATTGGCCAAGAGTGATTGGACACACAAGGAATCATAATCTGGTCATAATGTCTCAGTGTACATACAAAAAATAAGGTAATATAATAATAAGATACCAATAAGAGACGGTAATAGAAAAGATGACTAGGATAATAGTAATATAGCCCTACTACATGGGTAAATATCCTTAGGGATAAGATAGTAGTGTGGTAAATAGGCATCAGAGTGATGGCACAAGGGAGGAAAAAAGTGTCTTTGTGTCTAGTTGTTTTGGCATGCAATGCCCTATCATGGCTTCCTGAGGGGAGGAGTTGAAACAGTTTATATCCAGGATGTGAGGGTCTATAGATATTTTCTCAGCCCTCTTTCTGCCCTCTTTGCAGTATACAGATCCTCAATGGAAGGCAGGCTGATTGCAATTGTTTTTTCTGCTGTCCTAACTATCTGTTGAAGTCTATGCCTGTCCTGTTTGGTTGCTGTACCAAACCAGTTATGTGCATGCTCACAGAAAATGGTGCAATATAGAAGTAGGGTCATTGGAAGGAGAAAAGATTAAAACTTTTTTGGGGGTAAATTTCTTTTAAAGCTATTCTTAATAGGGCTTCTCTTTCCCTATAGCTATTAACAATGGGAAACAGTGGTATCAGCTGCATTAGCATTTTCTCTCTGCGTGTATATGTAATATTACTACCCTCCAGCACTCCTAATCAAGATAGCTGTTTCCCCACACTAGGACAAGTGAATAAATTATCAGTGCAGGTGGCCTGTTATTACATCCTACCCATACTTCATCAAGTACTGTAGCAAATTTTAAAGTGCACAGACACAATCTAGGCCAGTGTTTCTTATCCTTGGCAACTTATAAGATTTTCTAAGGCTGGGGAATTCTGGGAATTGATGTCCATACTTCAGGGTTGAGAAATGCTGACCTAGGCAGCCAAGGGGTAGAGGAAAACACAACCTTGAAAAGAAGATCCACGAAAAGGACAGGAATTGCTCGTTTTGCTTCTCAAGATGACAAAAACTGTTCTGGTCATTAGTTACCAGTCATACATACAGCTTCTTTCTTCCAGTTTCATTATTGCAATATATGCCGTATGGAGACATGTTTGATTATTAAAATTACTAAACAGATTACAAGAATAAGTGATCCTATATCTGGAATCCAACGTAGGATTTCCTGGAAGTAAGGTTAAATCAAATTTAATTGTATATAAATAATTGAGTGTGAGAAAGCCTAAATGCGTTCATGCATTATGGGGGGTGGGGGGAACCCAGCCTATTCTGCTATAATCAATAGATTTGAAAATGGATAACTGGATTAAGGAAAAAGAGGATTTTTATTCTGGAGGAAACTATTATGCACATTTTCTGGAGCTCGAGACACAGAACAATTTGAAAAGACAGCGTTAGGACATTCCTTTACATCAAGTCAGAACATTCATCCAGCTAATCCAAATCTGTGAAAGCAGTACACTTTATTTGTCTTTTAGGCAGAATTCTGTCCTATTCTCTCTCTCTCATTCTCTCTCTCATTCTCTCTTTCTCTCATTCATTCATTCATTCATTCATTCAATTTGTATAGCCTTCCATCTCAAACCAGTGACTCTGGGCTGCAAACAATCATAAAAACAATTGTACAAAAATAAATTAAATACAAGTAGCAGTTAAAGATATTATAATTTGACAAGGTCAGCATATCCAGGAAAGGAAGCCCTTCACACTCTTGGGACTCCAGGCCTGGACAAAATACCCCAGGTCTTCAAGGACTGCTGAAAGGCCAGCAGGGTTGGGACCAACCCAGCCTCAGGAAGGGAGATATCCCAGAGGATAGGTGCTTTGGTAGAAAAATACACTTTCTTGAGGAAACTATAATGATAGAACCCATTGCAGGGAAGGCATGTATTTCACCACTGAGTTATAACCATAAGGCAGGAGCGGTGGGCACTGTATAGAATCTCAGCTACAATGGGACAGGCTAAGAACAAACAGGCAGAGCATGTATGACCTGATATGATCAAATGCTTAGAAATATGAATTTATTTTGTGCTCTTTTTCATGATTAGTGGCATTATGCTGTTATGCAAATAATCTGTTATTTATAGAGAGATGCATTATGCAGTTATGCAAATCACCCATAAATAATTAATATTTCTCATCATTATTTGTGGGGAAATGTGCCCCTAAAGCATGTAATATCAGGTATTTAATATATTGTGGCCTTTTGCTTGTTACCCTTTAAGAATAGCATGTTGTTCATACCCATGTTTTTACTTTACTGTTCAGTATTTATAAAGCTCTTTGAAGTACTATGAGTTTGTTGAGATCAGAAGTGTCGATGGAGGGTGGCTTTCTTGGACTTTGGGAAAATGGTGGGGATTGGGCATGCTTGGTGGAAATCCTCAGAGCTGTTGCCTAAACACATTTGGAGAATGCTCGATTAGAGATGGTTATCGTATAACAGGTGTGCTTGTTGCAAGAATCATCATAAGTTAGCCGTATCTAACAGCAATCAGTGAAGCCAACAAGGTACTAATGAATGTGCCCAGAGTTGAAAAAAAAATGATAAGCTAAAGATAGCAATGTGTGGAAGCCCTTTGAGAAAGGTCTGCCCCATAAAAACAACTTTGGCTTTCACCCCAAAATTCCCAATTGTTTTATAAACAACAATAAACAAATCAAATTGAATTTCACCATCAACGAAGATGTATCTGTAAAATTACTGAAAAAGTGTCTTCTAAGGTAAAATTTTGCTATCCTCTTTACCTAACAATACTTGGCCACTGTCTTTACAATATGGGATTTGTGAATAAGGAAAGTTTTTCCTCCTTATTTTTATTTGGCAGAAAATGTGATGGGACTAAGTAATAAAGTAGAAGTCATACTGACACAGATCAAATATGGATGGATTCATAGATTCCTAGTGGGACTGTGATCCCAAAGTAGAAGATAGCTGGTTCATCACTAGCAGCTTTGAGACTGACTAGTTGATGACTCCACATTTCTCTCCCTCTGTTGATGACAAGCTTCCTGCATGAGTCTATGACAATTCACCATGGCCAACTTGCCTTGGTCAACTCACTACGGTCAACTCGCCACCGGTCAACTTGCTGAAGGAAACGAGTTACACAAATATAAAAAAAAAATAGTGGAATAGAATCATTAAAGATTGAATGAAAAAGGAGGGACACAATGAAATGTGAATGATAAAAATTAAAATATTTTTTTTATTTATTTTAAATAATTAAATTGAATTTTTAATTTGTCCCACAGCTAGTTGTCCCGTGGCGAGTTGGTTGTTGTGAATTGGCCATGGTTGTTGTGAATTGGCCGTGGCAAGTTGTCCCATTCCCTCCTGCATAGCTACCATACAACACCTGATGATAAACTGTAATTCCCCTTTCTACTTTTCAGGTATCTATTTACTTCATATATTTACTTCAGCAGTTGCCACTGAACAATTTTACAGTGTTGACTCTGACACCCCTTGATTTTACTTACTATCTCACAGACTGTTAGACCTCAGTAACATTGTTCAGCAGTTATCTGGAGATCAAAAGAATCTGACAATTCCTGGCCAATTTTCTCTATTTCTAATTCTTAAAAAAACTTTAGAATACAGAATTTATTGACTCATTTTTTATAAAAGAAAAGAAAAATTTTCCAGCCTAATTTCAGAATCTGATTTCCCAGTACAATGCTGAGCAAGAAAGGTATGATTGTTCTCATAAGTATATTTTAAACAAGTTTCCCCACAAGACACAACTGCCCTATATTAAATTATTTTTAAGCATAAGTTGATTAAAGTAACAATTAGTTGCTATTATCTTATGGACATTTTCATAGCATTTCAAAGGCAATTCCAGCTGGAGTAAATTTGTTGCTACCCCATAGGTATAATCAACAGGAAAATTAATAATGATGTTCATGGTAGTTATAAATCATTATACTTTTGGCAATTAATATGGGGAAGAAAATATGAAAGATCTATAGACATTATTATTGTGGAAAGCATCCTTTTAATTTTTTAATTTATCATTGGATGTATGCTTTGCCTTTCTATTTACACCAACGCTCAAAGCAGCAATAAAAATATAACAGAATTCAATTAAAATGGAAATAAAAATTAAAATTAAAATCAGAATTAGAATATGTAACAATTAAAGGGTTGTGAAAAATATGATTGTACAATCTCTGTAAGTACTAGGGAATACATTCTGTATTCTGGGATCTATAGTGAAGAAGCCTTCTCCTGTGTATTGTTAGCTGAGCTCCTAATAGTGGGGCCATCTTCAAAAAGGTCTCTTTTATTGATTTGACTAATAGACAGGTTTATCAAGGGAAAGGCAGTCATACAGATAATAATAATAATGGTGAATACTCAGAATCCCTATGATCAAATTTACTTGTTTGTTAAGGTCATCAACACAACAAAACCCAAAATTCATAACACTATAACAATAAAAATAATTCAGACCTGTCACAAGCCTCAGGTTGCTCCAAACCAATCATTCTACAAAAGGTCTCCAGGACAGTTTGGTTTTGACCAATTTCTGGAATCTTAACAGGATAGGTGACAACTTCCAGAGGAAGAAAAGAAGACGATGATGATGGCTCTGATAAATGTGGAGTTGATGACCATGGCAGGATGAAGGTTTGGTAAGTAGACCAGCTCTTCAAAACCACTCCAGACAAGGGGAGGAATTGAGATTGCCTAGAAGTTCTCCAGATAGCTGTTCCTCACAAGGAGGCTATAAGATAATGGTCTCTAGTGAGTTTAGAGTTCTAGAAGTTGAGGGAACAGCCAGCTTGCTCAAACTTTGGTTGACACCTTTGCAAGACTACTAAGTTTGCAAGCTTTCTTTTCTAATTACTTTTGGAAATAATTTGTTAATTGCTTTTCAGCTATTAGAGTGCTTTGGATGACAGTTTGATGGCACTAGATGAATTTTGTTCAATCCTTAGTGAAAGTTCTAATTACAAATTTAAAAACTTTAAAAGATGTGTGTGTGGGGGGGAGAATAAACAGCAAAATGATGATTAAAACTTTGATTTTAGAAAGTTACAAATGGACAAAGGGCCCAGATAAATTTGAAATAAGATTTTGCAATTAATTATAAAGAATACGTCCCATGGCAAAATGCTTTTGTTTTGATATAAAAAATAAATAAATAAGATAAGGTTTTAAAAACTGGACACTAGATGGAACTATAGATTACAATTAAAGGAAAGAACACATAAACTTGACTTACAATTACAGAATAAAGCAAAATATTCTAACACTGAAGGATATTTTTGCTCAAAGATGCTAGAGAAGAACAAGTTTTACCTAAGAAGATCAAGACTGAATTAAAAATGGATTTACAAATGACAGGCTATAAGAATGGCATGGAAAAAGATGCTTCACTGGACATACAAAACAACCCCATTGATATTTTTATAAGTAAAAATGATACAGAGATAATAAACTGAGAGAAGTGACCTGGATAATTTTCCTACATTGGATTTACAAAATTTACAAAACTTTTGAGGAATCTAGTGAGGAAAGACAAAGAAAAATGAAAAGATATCAAGTTCTATGACATTATTTGAATGGATTAAAAATTAAGATTGTTAGTTATAAAAGGAGGGTATATAAAATTGGTTTATTTGATCAATATTAAATATATTGTTATTTCTGATAACACCTAATGAACTTTTGCTGACTGAAATGGACAAGGCTGTATGGATTTGTTTACAGATAAGATATGTGATATGGGAAGAGATCTTTTGCTGTATTTTAAGAGAAGATAATAAATTATTAAAATTGTTTATACTTATTTCTAGTCTAAAGAAATCAGACTTCCTCGGCCTGGAACTCCTCAGATATGTTAAGACTATAGTTTCCAGAATTCTCAATTGGCATGGCATATACCACTACATCTGTGGAACACTGCATAAATAAGAGACTTCACCCTATAGAATTCTGTATCTAGTGAGATCAACATTAGATGTGCTTCTATATCATCGTTATTTATTAAAGCTTAAATTTAACTACAACATCCTATTATTTAATCTTTTATATTTAACAATTATTAGTTGTTTATAAATGGAAATAATTTAAAGTGTATCTATCCCTCAGCTTTGGGACAAATCCCAACCATTGCAGATAGACTGCCATTAGAAATAATTGTATCTAAAATTGATACTCAGTTCTGAAACTAAGATAAAGCTTGAATACATTCAAATAATGACATACCCAATGGAATTTTTATCATGTTTCTAACTATTGCTTCAGCCTATGACATGAACTGTATTTCAGACTTCAGAAATGATTTATGCGATCTGCTAAGCTTCCAGATGTATCATGTCCGAGTGGAATTATGAAGTCAAACACTGATGTCAAATACAAATTTAATTAGATGCTGAAGGAAATATTAGACCAAAGGAGAGAAAAAGGCCAGCTTATTAGGTCAAAATGGAACTAAAAGAGGATACCTTTTCCTCAGTGGTCATAAAACAATTTTAGAGTAGTATAAAACAAAATGAATTGGGTGAAACCTAAAGGTATAGAAGATCTTTTTTTATATAAATGATGAAGCATGCCACATTTCAGATGAATAGATGAAAGGATTTTCTTCATAGGTACTCTTAATTAAAAAGCAAAACAAAGCAAGGAAGATTCTTAAAAAAAATCTTGGCAGAACTGGATGACATTTTAGGCAAATTGCTGTTCTGGGGTGACAGAACGGTGGCACAGCTCCCTTTGGGGCCTGAACCTTAGAAAGTGTTGTCTGCAGATGTCGCAGGTTGGGCCTTCTCAGTTGCCGCAAAATCAGATGGGTTGTGGCTCTATTAGCTTGATGTTAGCTATTGTAAATGCACTATTATGTGTGATAATGTATTAATTGTTTCATCAGATCTTTGGAACCTGAGGATTTTTCTGTTTCTCCTGGATGTGATTGAGTATACAATATTCCTTATCACCTGGGTAAATTGCAACATCAGATTATTGGGATTTTTAGCTTTTAATCTTATTACTGAAAACCTGTAAACTGCTAAGAGACAGACATGCTTGGAGCAGCAAGTAAGAAATAAATAAAGTAACAGAAAATACAGCAGGATTGGAAGTAATTGCAGATATGGAATATGTAAGATCCCACACACTCAACCAAAACATTTTCAAAAGCCTTTCTGGCAGCTGAAAATAAGCAAGATCCACTGGATGCTGGAATAATCCTAAAATATATTACTTCAACTTCTCTTCTACAAAACATTGTACGTGAAAGAGGGAATTACCTAAAGGCCTCATACTGTATTTAAATAAAAAAAAGGGGGGAGTTTGATCTAAAAATCTTCCAGACTACAAATATAGTATTTATTCTTCTATATCAAAATTAACTTAAATATAATTTAATGTTTAGCAAGAACACAAATGGTTTTCTTTTATATGGTCAAAAGAAAAATTGACTACCTACATAAACAATAATATACAGCTTTTCAGGTAAGGCAAATTGGCATTTTGCCATAGCAATTGAATGGAGGAAGCCTAACTCAAAGTTCAGTAGATAATCAGAGTTAGTATGAGTGCAGAGTTAGTCAAGATGACATTGTTTATAGTATCTATTATGAGAAGTTGTATTCTTAAGAAACAGATTTAGATGAATTACTCTGAGGCAATCTATATGGAACTGTCTTTCAAGAGAGTTCAGAAACTGCCATTTTTATTGAATAGATAAATAGTACAGAGGTACAACCCTGTCTAGATTAGTAATATCTTTTTTTGTTCAGCAAGACACCTTTGGTTTTCTAAAAAAATCTAGAAATATTGTAGTCAAATGTTAACTAACCTAATCTGAATACACAACCCTTTATAGTTTTGCCTAGAGAATAACATTTGATTTGATAATTGTTGAATTATTAGAGTAGTAACAACAGAAAATCTCTAACACATAAATAGGAAATCTTTGTGTGTGCGTGTGTCTGTCTCTCTGTCTGTCTTTTTCTTTCTTCTCTTTCTCCTGATTCATCTGGGTGGTTAAATTAAATGATCTTTTCCACAAAGGTCAAAAGTTAAGTGTCTTGGTTTCACAAGCCTTTGCCTGTAATGGGATGATAATCCAATTCCTTGACATGAAGAACGAATTCTTGTCCAGTAGTTATTAAATATGCAGGAAGCCTGAGTCTGAAGATAAATATATAGAAGTAATGAGAAGTATAGCTGGGATAGCACACTAAGATAATACTAGAAATCTCAGCTGAATGGGAGATGGGCAGAAGGAGAAAATGAAAAATAATACATTTATAATTCAGATATTTTTAATAAAAGAAACTATTTTACCCTAAAATAAACATAAGAAACTATAATAGTGAATAGTTCTAGTTGGGGTAGATCTTTTTCCTAGCAATCTCTGCTTTGTCATAGTCAGTAAATCAATGTTTTATGTGTAGAAAAATAATCTTAAATACTGATTAATGACGCTAATATTTATTTAAACTCAGCCTGACAAGCTAGCTAGTAAATCCATTGAAGACTAGTCCAAGGATATTTTTCTTTTCCTGCATGTGTGCATGCGCACATACACATACACAACACACAAATATTTCTGGATATATCTTCCTTATTTGTGGTACACTATTTGACTAAAAGCAAATAAAAGAAAAAGAATCAACTTCCTATTCATAAAACCTTCCTGAAGTTAAATTTTATTTCATTATATATAGAAAGCTTTTGATTGTATTGACATATAAAATTTAAACATTATTGTCCACATGTAATACCTATACACAGGTTAAGAAACCACAATCCACAATCAATTGAACCTACTATATGCTTTCTTTATTCATTCAATCAATCAATCACCCTATTTAGAGAGGATGGGATTGGATGAAGAGTGTGAATTTTAAAACTGGAGGAAAAAATATCATTAACCTGCACTATCTTGATGACACTGTTTTGGTAACCAAAAATGCAAAGGATTTTCAAGCTCTAATAATGAAAGTCAAAGAGCACAGTGAAAAACTGGAACTAAAATTAAATAGAAATAACACAACATTAATGAAATGTACCTCTATTTGAATTCACAGTGAAGATATTTAAGTGATAGCTAGCACTCTTTTACTCAACGGTAAAGGAACCAGCACTCAAGAAATATGCCACAGATTAGCACTGCAGAGTAACAATGAAGGAATGCAAAAGATATTCAGATATTGTGGCATGTACCTACAAAGATCACATCTGTGCTAGCAATGTTTTTTTTTCCTGCTGTGATAATCTATGGAAGTGAAAGTTGAACTTTGAAGAGGCAGAATAATAACAATAATGATATTTGGAGGAGATGGAAAATACTCCTGATGTATTTATTTATTAGACTGTTATCCTGCCTTTATTACTTATAAGTAATTCAAGGTGGCAAGCATATCTAATACACCTTCTTTCTCCATGATGAATAACATGGATAGCAAATCAATTCAGAGTTTTCACTCAAGGCACAAGCTACCAGGGTCAAATTATGATATTTTGGACTCTGCTCTCTTGAAATGTCTACAATCCTAGGAGAGATATGGGTATGAGATGGAAATGGCATGGGTTGCACTTTTGGATGATCTCTGGCACCCATCCTTGCCCTATTTGGTTTCTTGGTGATTTTTGATACTATTGACCTTGGTATCCTTCTGGATCAACTCAGAGAATCGGGAGTGGGCCATATGGTGTTGTGCTGGTCAATTCCGGTCAGTGGTCATTGTTTGGGAGAGATCCAGTCTTTGGTTCCTATTATGTGGAGTGCTGAAACGATCACTGTTCTCTCTCAACATCTACATGAAGCTACATTGGGTGAAGTTATCTGTTCCTTGGGATGAGGTATTATCAATATGCTGATGATTCCCAGTTTTACATATTTGCCTCTGGTGAATTGAGCAATGTTATGGATATCTTATCCTGGTGCCTAGAGATTGTGAGAGTCTGAATGGGGAACAACAAGCTTCAGTCCTAGTAAGATGAAGGTGCTTTGTGTTTGGGGACCTGCTGGTTCTAGGATGATGCCAAATTTATCCTGGATGGGGTTGCACTGCCCCAAACAGATCCCATGTGCAATCTGGATGTCCTTCTACACATGACTTCTACTTGAAGAGCAGATTGCAGGTGTAGCTAGTAGGTCTTCTGCTCAACTTTGTATTGTGCATCAGTTGTGTCTAGATTGAGGGTCTTATTCACTCATGCCCTAGTCACTTCCCAATTGGATTAGTGTAATGTGGTGGATATGGATCTGCCCTTGAAGAGTATCCAGAAACTTCAGCTGATGCAAAATGCAATAGTGTGGGCAGTTATGTCTGTTTCTAGAAGAACACACATAACACCTCTGCTCTACAAGCTGCATTGATAACCAGTCTGTTCGTAATCACTTTCCCCCAATTATATGCCGTGGGTCCTAACAATTTGGGAGATACACTTGACAGGTGCTAGCCCTTTTCTGCTGTGGCACCTGCTTTATGGAATATTCCATCCCCGAATTGAGGCTGTCTCTTTTGTCTTTCTTGAAGTCCCTCAAGACCTAGTGGTACCATCAGGCTTGGGAATCCCAGAGAACTGGTATAATATTCAGGCGGCTTCACTGTTATTAACACCTGCTTCTCATCCATTATTTTTATTTATATCATTTAGTTTTATGCTTTTTACAATTTTGAAGTTTTTAATAATCACATTAACAATTGTTTGGTGTATGTTGATTGTTTTTTTTAGTTTTTGTATGCACAAATGTTTGTGAGATGGGCAGCCATATTAAATGAATGAATGAATGAATGAATGAATGAATGAATGAATGAACGAAATAGTGAAAACAAAGAGAAGAACACAAACTATAGACCTGAAAGGTCAGTTAAGGGCAGTTTATCCTGGAGAAGGTCTATCTGACTTGATAGCACATAACACATTCATACAAACATACATGTATAATGTGCATTAAGGGCAAAAAAAAGAAGAGCCATAACACTTTTTCCAGAATAGATTTCTACAATTGGAATACTGCTATCAAAAAGGGTCTGTCTGGCTTGGACATGGATATGATAAATTATGTGCTAGCTCATACTAAATTACAAGGTATTCTTTAATCTGATACTTTGCAATAGCAGGCTCCAAATTGTTCATTCTTTAGAGATCAAAATAAAACACCTTGAATTGTACCTAGATCCACACTGGAAGTCAGGAAAGTTATTTTAGAGCTCATGTAGTATACTGTAAAATAATCGGGTTTTTGTTTTTTTTGACAAAGCTGTAACTGCTGCATAAACTTGAATTGAGAGAGAGTGAAGTTACTCTATGCATAAAACACAAATGTCTCTGGAGGTTTTCCATACACTTGTGAATTCCCTAAATTTCTAAGTTTATCTATCATATGAAGCACCTCCATGAAAGGGAGGAACTCCACTTCAAAGCAGTGGTCTACCCTCTTACATACGTAGGGACAATTCCATTTTTGTCCTCCCTAAATATATTTACCTTGTTGTCAGTTTCTTGAAGAACTGAAGACACAATTATGCATCTTAATTTTTCAAACATTTTTGTCTGTATACTTAAACATTCATAACACTATATCTACTGTATGATAATAGCAATATGTAGCCTAAGCAATCCAAGCCATCAATAAGAAATTCCCCAGTTGGTAAGGGATGGAGGTTCAGTTTGTGCTGAAGGCAAACAGTGATCCATGATGGACTTCCTAATTCCAGTACTACGCAGAAAAATTCTGCTGTTTTTTTCCCCTACCAGCTCTTAAACACCTTGCTGAATGAGAACCTTCCACTGAAAATTCTTTTAAAGGCAATACTATTGAAAATTTTCATAGATAGGTTCTTTTGATGTTGTTCTTTTGCTTATTGAGTTATCCAGAGATCTCCAGAATATGTGAATGGCCTCCTTTTTGAAGTACAATCCTTGGGTGGCCTTGTTGGTTTCAACAAAAGATATCAGGAGGCGAATTCCTTCTTTTCCAGATTGCGAAGGGTGAGTTGTCTGGAAGGGGCAGTGTAATGGTGGGAGATTTAATGGAAAGCAGCAAAACAGATACTCTGAAAGTTCAAAGAAGAAAGCAAGCATGGAGAGAAAATATTCCAGCATCCAGGAAAGGGAGCTCCTGAAGCCTCTTTCGCAAAGGAAGAAAACTTTTGGATTTCTTCCAGTGACCATCAGGAACCCATTTGCACTAACAGAATGGGAACACCATTAGTATTAGTATTAACTGTCATATAATCAGCATTCATATGCGAGACAACCCCAATAAGCAGATTGCCATCTATTTTTAATACTGTCCACAAAAAATTAACTGACCAGTAAAAATAGAGCCACGCTCTGAATATTTGCAATTTGTGTTCTGAGAATTTTCTTGGTAGTTTCAGCACATTGTGTTTTTACCAAAAGAAAAAGAAACCTTCCACCCACGTGGACCCCCTTACAGAAACAGATCATTTGCAGTAGCTAAAATAGCTATACTCTATTTGACTAGAAGTATATCTTCATTTCTTTCTCTTTTTTTTACTATGCTTTTTTCTCCTTTCTATTTGTGTTTTTCTACCAGTGCAGAACAAATGTGTCTATTATGTGTGAATTGGAAGAATGCATCACCAAATCCACCCTGATCATCCTTGAAATGAGCTTATGCACATATGCTCCTAAATACACAGATTCAGGTCAGATATTTAAACAAATGCAAAAGAGTAGAGTGAAGAAGAGAAATCAGGCTCTTCAAAAGCCTTGCTACAATCCTACGACCTCCCCAAATTATTAGCAAATTATTTTATTGTGACAGAGCGAGAAAATGATTGAATAAATGAATGGGAAATGATCATATCAGCTTTTTTTGTTTAAGAATAACACTATATAAATGTAAATTTAACAAAGTCAAGTTTAATTTCTTTTCCTGCTTCCATTCATTACTTTATGGAGTATGATTCCTGTTACTTCCCTTAAGTGTGGGCCCTCAAAATCCCCTATTCCTGTACTGGAATTTTAAGTCCGGCCATATCTAAAATCAGTGTAAGAACTCATGACTCACTCTGGTTCATAAGTCAGAATCCTCAATAAAAAAAGAGTACACATGTTTCCTTGAAACTGTATAGGTATATAGTAATGAGTTTTAGGGACACTCAGCCCACAGTTTTTTTTTGGGGGGGGGGGAAGTCCAAGGAATATGAACTCTAGGACTAGAAACCTTAACAGGTATGATAGCAATAGCAGTTAGCAAATAGCAATAGACTTATATACCGTTTCACAGTGCTTTCCAGTCTTCTCTAAGCGGTTTACAGAGTCAGCATATTGCCCACAATAATCTGGGTCCTCATTTTACCGACTTTGGAAGGATGGAAGGCTGACTCAACCTTGAGCTGGTGAGACTCGAACTGCCAAATTGCTGGCATATATATTATCATATATAAGCAGTGTTAGCCAGTATTTTTAGAGCTTTCCGGAATTTAAAGAAGAGGGAGTCAAGCTATTCTCCAAAGCACCTGAGGGTAGGACAAGAAGCAATGGGTGGAAACTAATCAAGGAGAGAAGCAACTTAGAACTAAGGAGAAATTTCCTGACAGTTAGAACAAGTAGTCAGTGGAACAACTTGCCTCCAGAAGTTGTGAATGCTCCAACACTGGAAGTTTTTAAGAAGATGTTGGATAATCATTTGTCTGAAGTGTATAGGGTTTCCTGCCTAAGCAGGGGGTTGAACTAGAAGACCTCCAAGATACCTTCCAACTCTGTTATTCTGTTGTCTATTGTCTAACAATGTTTCAAGTGCTGGACAGGACCCACAAACACACAGACCTGTGTGCAATGAATGCCTGAACAGAAATCTGATATATTTTCCTTGGTAATCTAAGACAACATACATTGTAGTCAAAACAGCTTATTTGCAATGTAGTTAATTCTCTCTGATTTTTCATATGAAATTCACATTACTTTAAGGTCATAATTTTTATAAGATGGACTGCTTCCTACCCCATAGCTGTCTTTCTATATATTAACTGAAGTCAGATGGTTCTCTGTGGTGTGAGATGTTGCCTACAGATGCACATATCTCTTTAATTCAGATTCATGTTGGGATTGATTTTCCATTTCATTAACAGGAAAACATATTAAATAATTCTAGCTAAAGTCACTTCTTTGTGCATCCATCTTCTTCATCAGTATATTCCCAGTGTATTCTCTGTCGTGTGGCATTTTAATTAGTTTTACACAATGTTGTGCATTCAGCAAAAAAACCCAAAATATGATAAATGTGATTAAATGTTTCAGTTTTGAGAACATCAGCTTAGGTAAGCTTTTACACAATAAGGCATTAATAACCTTTTGCATGTGATACAAAACAATTTTCTGTGATTGATTAACATTTTGTGACGTTAACAGCAATAACAATAGATGACTACTTTACTCACTGTAAAGGCAATGATAGCCTAGGAGAATTACACAAAATTATTATTAACTTTGGCAGAGAAGGCAATTAAAAGTAGAACATTTTGGGGTTTTATGTTTGATTCTAAAAACAAGTGTATAGTTTATCAATCCAATCTACATATATGCACACACATATATATGGAAAGATTGAGGGACTGTTCTAGGTTTACTCCAGGCTCCTCAAAAGTGAGAGAACAAATACAAAATGTATTCATTTCGTTATTAAGGCATATTTATAAGCATGATGGCATTTCTTACATTACAGAAGGCATTATGCAGATTTTTGGCTTTTTTACACATTATACATGGTAAACATCCAGTTTTCCACTGCATTTACAGCAAATCTCATATCCCTTTGCATCTGTCATATTTCTTAAGAGCTTGCTCTTCTCTCTATGATATTGGTGCCATTAAACATGATTTAGATCATCTTCATGATGCTTGGCTATATTCTGTATTAAAATCACCTATCTCTGAGAAAAAAAATATAATCTGAAAAAGTACACATCTTTTCATCCTCCCCAGTGACTAGAACCTTGCAACCAAAATAAAATTTTCTAGGATACCTGGTTTTTTTATGATGGGCTTGAAATATGGAGGACATAGTCTGACCCAGGGTTCATAATGGGACTGCTGCTATCAAAAGTAGATAACTTACTAGGTAGCCATTGTATTTTACTGCCGCCAAGTGGGAAAATAAAGATATGATGAAGAAATGAATGGGGCCATTGGAAGCACCGCCAAATTTTACATTGGGATTAGAAAAATATTTGGGGAATGGTTTTAAACGAATAAAATAAAATCAGGTCCAGTTGTCATTCCCAGCAAAGTTTGCTCATCAGTATTATTGAGGCAAAGGATAAAGGCACACCTGCTTTGAAAGCATGAAATAAAGTAACTTCTATGTATGGGGGAGGGTGGATAATGCCATAATAAAAACCTGAACAATCCTGTTGTGAAGAAAAATAAACAGGTGCTTTTCTCCTTGTTTCATAGCCTTAACATGCTATCTAGCAGGTATACCTTCCAAATGTGTTGGGATTAGTGATCATGCACACCTGAAATCCGAGTAACCCAATATCATAAGAGGCCAAAGGGGCTGTTCTAACCTAACATTGGGATCTAATCCCTATTATGGCTCTACTATTAAAAGGCAGGGTCTCTCCTTTTCCATATGAATAGATTGGAGACTTGTCTCTGTCATGTGTGTTGCTAATAATAATCTTTTTAAAATAATTTCATTCACAAAACCATCCCAAAATAAGGAAGCTGGTATATTACTATAATGCAAGGCATTCACTTTCAGAAGAGATATTGTTTGAAAAATGTGGTTCTATTCCTTATAGATATTTTTTAAAAAAAACAAACAGGAAGGAACTCGGCCTGCTGCTCTGTTTTCCATGGGTCCTACCCTAGGCAAACAGGGAAATGTAAGCAGGGTTGGCATTGAGCATTATATGACGTGGAAATAACAGCAAGCAGCACCTTTGCCACTGTGTCTTTAGATAAATTGTCATTTTGTAATTGCCCATACTCACTGGCTTTGCCATTTTATCAGTGGACAAGGCCTCTTCCGCCATTATGGCAACCACTTTGTTTGAACCACAACAACCACAACATGCTTTCAAGATGGCGGGTTTGTCCTTTGGCCCCCCCAAAATGAGAACATTTTATATTTTAAAACATTTTAACCAATCTGAAATGTGGAATATTGTCTGTGATCCAGACAGCCCCTGCTTGTGAACCATTAGTAGCAATCAGAAACAATAACTTATATATGCCATATTTTTCGGAATATAAAACACACCTTTTTCCCCCCTAAAAGGGAGTGAAACTTTGGGTGCGTCTTATACACCGAATGTAGCCCCGCCCACCCACTGGGCCCCACCGTTTGGCATCTGCCTCCCAGCAATTTACCTCCTTGCAGCAAGCAGCAAGAAGAAACAGCCCATTTCAGCTTCAGCACAGCCTAATTAGCACAAGTTGATTATTTGTTGGATTGGCCTCCCGACTCTCAGCTGTTTCAGGCTGCAGAAATTGCTATTGCCTATTGCTGCGCGGGCCTCTGCTGCTTGCTGCAAGGAGGTAAATTGCTGGGAGCAGATTTTTTTTTTTCTTGTGCTAATCAAGCTATGCTGAAAACAAAAATGAAAGTAAAGCAGGCTATTTGCTGTTTGCTGCAATGAGGCAAAATTGCTGGGAGGCAGAGGCAGATTTCTTTTTCTTGTTTTTCTCACCAAAAGGTAGGTGCGTCTTATACTTCAGTGCGTTTTATACCCCGAAAAATATGGTATTTTGGTTTCACACGCTGTCTCTTAATGTTGTTCACAGAGTGACAATATGGAGTGATTCAGTAACTGACAGAGGTGGAAAAGCTGAATCAGAATGGCCAGCGCTGTTATATTTAAAAAAATGATCCAGTAAGCAGGATCCTACAGACCGTTCCCAGAAACTTTATAAATAATCATTCCAGAAAATGTATCATATACAGGATTATTGTAATTCATCATCCCACGAATCTCAAATCTCTACTGGAACCTTTGCAATATATTCTTCCACGTTTCTCTGATCCTTTTCCTTCTTTGGCAAACATCACAAGCCAAAAATCTAAAGAGCATGTATTTTTACTATTCCCTTAATCCTCCGCATACATTTTTAAAGTAATTATCAGCCATGATGTTTTTCACATTATTCATTCTTTAGCAATAAAAGTACGAGTATGGTAAAGAAGAACTTCTGTTTTCGTTACATTGAGCCAAAGCTTTATCCCTTATTATGTGATGCCCTTTTTGAACCCTTCTTAGAGCAGACAGCTACAGAGTGTCGGCAACTCTCAACCTAACACTTACAGTTAGATCAAATATACCGGGGGGGGGGGGGGGAAACAGAAAAGAATGGAGTATAATGGAAGATCCATTAAACTATGCAAGTATGCATGAACTGTAAAAAGTGGATCCTGCACATATCAGCTATATAGCCTTTAGCTGTTAGCAGGTGCAAGTCAGTCAGTTGTACAATTCATTTGTCTACCTAATTGCACTGAAGATAGGCTTTTAGTTTGCCTATAACATTGCTAATGAGTAGGTTTTCAGTTCGATCTAACTAATTAATTCTTGTTAACTTCCTTTACATGGCTGTTCTTTTAATTTAACCAGAGACAGCCCCATAGTTGCTCCTTGCGTTTAGTCTCCACCAGATTACTCTATTCATTAAGGGGCTGTAATTATTGGTCATACCCCTTTCCAAATGGCCATTACAACCTCTGGCTTGCATATTGAATAACAGCAATTTCCTGACTCCAACAGACTCTTTACGTGAGGGAGGGGAAAATGCTAATAAAGAAAGAATAAATGATTCGCGGCTTCATTCAGTGGTGTGTAGACTTCTTTTACAGAAGAAATTGCACTGAGGTGGTTTCTGCAGGCCCCCTACCTCCACCCTGGGTGAAAACAATAAGAACCAAGTCAAGCATTCCCTGCTCCTGTGATTACAGCATCCGTAAAAGTGATTATATGGCTGCTGTAATCAACTTCAATGAAAGCTGCCTGTTAGAGCTTCAATAATTACTCATTTCTGTTAACAGCTTGCTTTCAGTTTAGTACTTTGAGGCCTAGAAAGAAAAAAGAAAAAAACTAGGGTGCTTTAATAAAAAAAGACTCTGTGAGTCAATACTCTGTGGGGTAAAAGCTTGTGTGTGGCCAAAAAGAAAAAAGAAAGACGGAAAAGTTTGTATGCAACTTTTTGTCTTCTTCTCAATAACAATCTCCCCTCCCCCCCTTTTTTTTAAACGCAGGCTTTAGGTTCTATTTAATCAGCAATAAGCCCAAGTTCATACAGGGTTCACTCATGTACTACGTGTTTACTAAAGGAGGCATGAGAGTTTAAATAAAGTGGTGGTTTTCAGCATTTTCCTCATTTCTTTAAACAAACCGCCTGTCTCCAGAGCATTTGAAAACTGCCATGGATATCTTTGTACTTCTGATGTACCTCCTTTCGTTAAAAAAAAAAAAAAGAAAAAGAACAGGAAAAGAAAAAAAGAACAGAGTTTACATCAGCTACAGATTTCTTAATAACCAAACTTTTTACCCACAGCTAAAATCAACATTGGTCAGTCTTGCCTAAACTGGCACCAATGAGTCATATTTACTAGTGATGTAGTCAACAGGAGATTACATAGTTAGGAAGGACTAGTATATCAATAAAGAAGGATACCTGTAGATCAGGGTTGACATGAGAGGTCCTTGGTGTTCTCTGAGCTCGGTTGTTTTCTTACCGATGTTTCATTACCCAAACTAGGTAATATCATCACTGATGTATCTACAGTAGATACTTCCAGATCTCATAGGCTATAGGGAACAAGCCAACTGTACAATTGTGGAACAAAAAGAAGCATGCTTAACTCAACCAATACACGTTATGCTATTTTTTGTGCATCTTGAAGGCACTTTTTTTCTGAAACACCACCTCCTATACTTCCATATTGTTCTCTGAGTTCCTTTAAGGAGGGTGGGTGTAGAATTTAAAAGTGAAGATACACAACAATCCAACTTAAAACCATGTATTTATGTCAGATGTATGCAAACTTTTAAGATATTCAGAACAGATGCTATAAAGGCAGCTTAAGTAGCAGAAAAGGAGGGGGGGAAGAGTACTTGACCAAATCCACATGAAAGGTTTTTGATGGAATGCAGGTGGAGTTAAAATATGGAAATTAAGCTCTGTTTCTCTGATATTTGAATTACATTCAGGGCTATCCCCAAGTTTTCTGTAAACATGAATAATGATCATTTCTGTTTAACCAGCTTAAACAAGTTGCTTATGTCATTCACTCTGAATTTCCAAAAATTAAAAAGCACCTACAGTAGGTCACATCGTTTGAAGATTGCAAGTCAGTTGGGAAATACAGTTGTTAAAAATAAAAGTTTAATTTGAGGTTGGTAAAACAGTTGAGATGTGATCCTGGTTAATTCAATATACGATACAACTCTGCACTGAACTGTGTGCATCTTTTGATTAAGATGATGAACAAATAACCAGCTATGGTTGCCACTTTATACAGGGCTCCTTAAAAAAAAGATAAAAAATATGAGAGTCTAATCTATAGTCCTACAGACACATTTTGTGCATTTGTAGGCCCTTTCACATGCAAGGAATGTGAAAGGCAGAGATTCCTAACCAGTGCTGTCCTTACATGTCCCTTGTTGCATATTCTCCTTGTTGTGTGGTCTTTTCCTTTATTATACTTTTGTTCTGCTGTTAGCTACTGCTAAACCCTTTTCTGATTTAGAAATTCCTCAAATCTCTAAGGTAATATAAATAGGTGAAACATAGGAAAGAGATGTGATGATGGCACAGACACTTGTGTAATACAAAAACAAAGAGCAAATGGACTTTTCTTAAATAACTTTTTAAAAAGGGAGAGGGTTCAAACATGTTCAGTAACTTCTACAAAGTATATATCTCATCAATCTAAGCCTGAGTTGGCATTAAAAACATTCCCAACCCAGTATTTTCAGGCTCATACTTAGAACCTCCTTTAGACCTGCTTCCCACATCAAGTAATCTATATACCTATATCATCCCACTGGAATGTAATCTGGGAAGACTATTGTCATCCATTTACCTGTACTCCCATCTCCTACTCATTACAGCACCATGGGTCTTTGACTGCTTGAGGAAATGTGAACTGATTAACTCTGGAAGTTAATTCAGAATTAATCAATTTATGTCCAATCCAAAAGAAACACAGCAATGACAGTTTCTGTGTGAGGGTAGGAGGTGGGGGGGAAAGAGATCCTCATAAGTGGTTCTATTCATCCCCTAATTCCTGAAGTCAGTGTCGTAGGCTTCTATAGTACGCTTCCAGTCCATTTTGCTGACTGGAATGTTTTGATCTTTCTGCCAACCCGGTTGGCTGCATTTTTATGCTTCCCTCAATAAAAAGCTACCTTGACAACATAAAAAGTGAGCCACTGATTACCTCCAGTGCTTCCACTGGCTGCTGGATGGAGCATGGGGCACAAAAACACTGCTGTGCATTTGTATGGCCAAATCAGTGGTGCACAAGGATGGAAGTAAGTAAATTTAAAAACATATGTAAATTAAGATGAGATTAAACTGGATGGCTGTTTCTGTCTCCCTTTCTGCCTGCCTGCCAACTCTCTCTCTCTCTCTCTCTCTCTCTCTCTCTGTCTATCATCATCTATCTATCCATCCATCTTTTATCATCTCTCTCTCTCTCTCTTTCATCGCCCTCTCATCTGAATCTGACATATGTTTTTGACTATAATTTCCACCTTCCTTGCTCTTTTCTATATTTGTACTGCTTTAAGAGAAAAATGAACATTTTAACAATTGATCTTAACCTGAAAACTAGTTTGGGTGAGAAGCCAAAGAATAGATAGAGGCCTTCCTTACACTTTGAGTTCCTCCCTGACTAAAGTGCTACATCTTAGAATGATTCTCAGGTATCAGTAATGATATTCAATCACCTTTCTTATTCAAAATAGTACCCCTTTTTCAAGCATCAAATGCAGCACAACCCTTTCAAATGAAGGTAAAAAAGACAGGTAACTTGGGGCATTCTGACACATACTTCCTTTAAGATGTGAGGAGTGTCTTTAAATCTTTTGCCTGAAGAGGTGATTAGGAAGACTGAAGTTTGAGTAATGTATTAGTGGTGTGCAAAAACCTATACCTTTTCCTAGTCCAGTTTCAGTTACAGAGTTGCATTGCTGACAGTGATATTTTACAATGTGAGATAATATTTTAATGAACTCGTTAAAAAAGACAAAAATGTAATGTCAGATTTTGGTTCTACAAAATTATCCACTACATTGCCAAAATTGAAAGCTTGTTCAAGACCAAATGGATATTATGATAAAAAATTTACCAAGAAATTTAAATTACATCAATAGTCCATTCCTTCTTCTAATATAGTTCATAAAATATATTTTCTTAATTAATATATATTAAATGAGAACATATTTATCTCTGCCTCTAATACAATGAGCGTGTTTAAGTATTACACAGTTCAAGGCTCACAAGTAGTTCTCTTCATATGCAGATTTTAATTCTTCTGCAGAAAATTATATGCCTTTTGATACTCAATTAAGATACTCCATTTTGCAAATAAGAGAACTAAGATATAGCAATACTATGATATCTGAGGGGATATAGAAGTAATTTTATGAGACAGAATATGGATTTTGAAAATTTTCAATCTTTAACCTAAACTACAACCTAATAAATGACTCTAAATTTTATAATAGCCACCTTTCTAAGAGAAATTACTTGACTGTAGAACCTGTAGATTTTGCCTGAACCCATTCCCTTAATTATCACCACTGAATTCAGTAAGTACAACTAGATAATACAGCAGATCTCATTTTCCAGGAATTTTTGGAAAATTTTCCTGTTAAGCCAAGTCACTCTGGTGACTATATTTCACTCAATGAAAACCGGTATTACTGTCTGCAATAATGAAGTATAACCATGGAAGCATTACAGCTAAAATATTCCAAAAATCGGTAAACTAGGACATGCTTCAGTTTAACACAACATAGAGAGCCAGTTTGGTGTAGAGGTTAAGGTACCGGCCTAGAAACCAGGAGACTGTGAGTTCTAGTCCTGCTTTGAGCATGACGCCAGATGGGTGATCTTGGGCCAGTCACAGTCTCTCAGCCCTAGGAAGCAGGCAATGACAAGCTATTTCTGAAAATCCTTGCCAAGAAAACTTATCCAAGCAGTCACCGAGCATAAATTCTGACTTAAAGGTAAAACAAACAAGGACAGAGATATCTATAAATACCACAAAATCCAGAGCAGCTCAAAGCACACAGAGAAGTTCTCTGAGGATGGGTTCCAGCATGAGTCCAAAAGCTTGGAAGACTGACCCAGATTGGATCCTGCAACAGAGATATCTCTTAATGATTATTTATATGATGTTTAATAATATAATGTATACACAAGAGTTTAAATGGGGGTATTAATCTTGTATTCTGCATACATAGTTGAGTTACAAAATACGATTCAGCACAAAAATGCTTAAACTAGTTATATTTCACTATACCACTTTGGAGCAAACATTTCATACAAGCAAGGTAGGATTTGTTAGCAATGGAATAATTTGGACAAGCTTTGTAAGTCTGTAATAATATTTTTTGTTCTAGTATGCAGGCTGTTTGGGGTAAATTTTGTTTAAAATTTCGGGGGTGATATACATACAAAATTTCGGGGGTGATATACATACAAACATCCACGGGACCATGTCTATTTAAAGGTTTGCAGAACTATTAATCAATCAGTTCAAGATTAAACCAGAACCACAAACCTGAACATTAATTGCCACCATGGAAGTAGAATTACAACACCAAGTAGCCTACAACCTCCCTTCATCACAAATAGAAATTCAAATTACTCATCAAAGAAAGAACATGAATATTTGGAAGGACCACAATTTGGTGTTAAAACATGCTTAGTGCTAGAGTGGAGGAAAGACTGAACAAATTCCACCGATTCAATAAAAAAAAAAGGAAAATACAGTTTATAATTCGACTGTGAAATGTGAAATAATTAAAAGAACTGTTTGTCATTATCCTTTTCTTCTACAGAAGATACAATTGGCAAATATACAGTAATCTCTGAAAACTAAAATTTATTTAGGATTATACCTGAGGTACCCTTTAAAACTTTTTACCGTATTTGAAACAGATTGGTTTTTGCCTGAAGATTTTGAGATTTAGAGAGGAGTAGCTATTTACATGAAAGATCAAATATTCTGATTGATTTATGGTTGTTTCTTCAAAACAGAAAATTATGCACACAGTGTTTGAAGAATAAATTTCTATCCAGCTACTAGGTATTCCTAACAGCTTCCTCCTCATCTTCCAATTTAAGAAGAACTATAGTATTCAGTATGTTACTTAATGTGCTAAATAATCAGTAAGAAATCAGAATTGGTACAATATAAAAAATATATTCAGGAAAATACAACACACATACAAACATTCAACTAAGTCAGGAGCATTTTAAGTACATAGTATTAAATAAAAGACACACCCATTATTGTCCATATTGAGATATTGCGATGAGGAACACAATAGGAAACTCATATAGGTAGTCCTCATTTAGTGACCATTTTAATTACAACAGTGGTGAAAAAGTAACTTTACAACCAGTTTTTGCATATAGAACCTTCATAGGTCTGTAAAGCAAAGGACAACTGAAGCAAGATCACAACCACAGTCTCAATTAGTGACTGCTTCACTTAATAACTGAGTTGCAGGTCCTAGTTTTGGTTGCTAAACAAAGGAATACCTGTACATATTTAACCTACCCATAAGCAGGCCAAAACAATACTCCTCAATAGTGTGTGTAATCTTGAATCTGAGCCTCTCCACCCCAGTCTAATGCCTTAATTAGTGTAACATTCTGTATATAGTGCCCATGGGGATAGTTCAGAATTTCTCTACCAGAAGCTTGAGGATGGAACTAGTATTGAGGAACTATAAGTAGCAAATAAATACGGTTATTCTACTTGTTCAAAGAATCTAGAAAATGGTTTTCTCTTTATAAAATGAAGTAATTTGTATTCAAAGTAGAAACCATTTTAAGATGAAACCATCCATCTATTTCCTTACATTTTAATACTTAGTCTGAAAGAACTGGAAAGTCCTTTTAGCTGTGTCAATTGAAATTTAAAAATCCTCATTGCTGACTGGAGCTTACCTAAGAATTCCTTTCCTCTGTCACTCGATTAAGTTAAAAATTAGTTTCCCTTAGGAATGTTTAGAACAGTAACATTCTGGTGTACTTTATTATAATTAAGGCACTATTTCTTTCTAGCAGACTATTTATGGAGGAAGAACAGAAAAATATTGTTTACTGTTGTCGTGGTCCATTACATACCGTATTTTTCGGAGTATAAGATGCACCGAGTATAAGACGCAGCTTAGTTTTTGGGGAGGAAAATAGGGGGAAAAAAATCTGCCTACCAGGTATTCATCTGGCTAGTCCTTAGTCTGGTCAGCTTCAGCACATTAGTTTGCTGGTTTTGAGTGCGCGTGCACGCATGCTTTTTATCCCCTATTTGAGGATTAAAAAAAGCTTCTAAAGCACAGCTGAGATTCGGAGGGAGCAGGCAAAGCTCAGAAGATTGCTTCACTCGCTAGTGCCTCATTAGGGCTGAAAAAAAGCTTCGAAAAAGCTACATTTGGAGTATAAGACGCGCCCAAATTTCAGCTTCTTTTGGGGGGGGGGGAAAGTGCATCTTATACTCCGAAAAATATGGTATATAGAACCTTTATAAACATCAGTTTAAGCAGCTGTTAATATAACTAACATGAGAACTTCTTTTTAAAAAAATAAGTGTAAATTTTTGTTGCTCTTTGGTATATGTTTTCCGCATGTATGTTTCTTTCCTCTGTTGTAAGTTCTTGAAAATATTTAACCACTTTTTTATGATTACTCCCTTAGTATAGAGAAATAAATTCTAGCCAGACTTCATGTTATGCCACTCTGAAATTCAGAAAGATCAATAAAATACTCAAACATATTCCCAACAGAATTCATGATAAAATCAATTCACATAAAACTATCCTGTTGACTGTAAATGAATCTGAAATTTTGAATAACTTAATTGGTTTTTGATCTAGTCACATCATTTTGTTGGAACCATAATTTTAATGAATTTAAAGTGAATTAAAAGAAAAGGGGAAAAAAAACCTAAGAAAATGACTTTCAACCCACAGTCATCACAAATATAAACAGTATCACTGTTCACTATCTCTTCACCACCTCTCAGTTAAAAATATAAAACTCTTTGACCTATAATTCAATTCTTAACTATAGACAAGTCTAATAAACAACATATTTTCCAATCCAGGTATCAGCAAAAAACTCCAAACAGAGTCCTACATTTGTTAACAAATATAAAATTCATTATTCCTGATTTGAACTTTTAAGTATAAGCAAATCCAATATACATCTTTTCCAATTCAGATGTTAATAAGTCCAAAAAGACCCTCCCAAAAATAACATATTGCCTTTAACCCTAATCAAATAAGCCAACCTTATGTCCCTTATTTTTACATAAAATAATCTTGCTCTTTAATCCATTCAAATTATCATTATCCCTTGTCTCAAAATTTCTTCAAAACTGTAACAAGCCTCTTTTGTAAATCCAAAATTACTCCAATTACACTCTTGAATTGTCATTTTTATTTCCTTCTTAATTTTTAGAGCCTCATCCAATATTTTTTTAATATCAAGTAATAAATTCTGGTTCACATTGTTCTTCTCAATCATATGCTTTGTTCCAAATCTTTTTTTTTTTTTTTTTTGTAACATCAACTTCTGCTGTAACAGTTTCTTCTGGGATTAGGGTGTGTTCATAAAAACACACAAGTTGCTGACATTGTTGATTCAAAGCCCTGTTGCTATTCCTCAATATCTCTGAACACCATTATGAATTGCTTATCTTGTTATGTCTCCAACACTGACATTATTTTTTAATTTTTCCCTCCAAAGCATTTATTCTTTAAAATTAATTTCACAATATTAATATTCAAAATAAAATATTCCAGCTTTTTCTGAGTCTTTCATCTATTTCAAACCTTTCTCTTGCTTTTTATTTATGATTAATTTTATTTATTTGTATCTTGCCTTTATTATTTTTACAAATAACTCAAAGTGGCTTTTTGCTGTTTTATTTTGTATTCTTCAAGCTTCTGAAGATACAGTTTCATTTTCTTTTCTTTTCTTTTGTTTTAAAAAACAAACTTTATTAAATTTAAAAAGATAAAAGTATATAAAACATTCACCACCCTAAAATTACAATCAGCAATACTAATCACAACAAACAAACTAAATATATGTAACATGTATAAGTACAAATATACACGGCGACTTATTTCCTCTTTTATCTTAATGACGGTGTATGATTATTACTTTTAATTTCTTACTAAATTTTAACTTTACCTTCTTTTCCATTGGTTTATCCACCCATACCAACTATCCCATACCTTAAAATACTGTGAGTCTTCCTTGTCTTTCAATTTCAACGTTAGTCTATCCATTTCTGCACATGTATAAATTTTTTGAATTATTTGCTGCTCCGTTGGCAATTGATCTGTTTTCCAGACTTGTTTCATTTTCTTATATTAAGGACCGAAGGCATTTACATGGTGTTTCCAATCTTGTTATTTTGAAGGAGTCTAACTTCTTTAAAGTTAATAGGCAATTTCCAAAGGTGGTTAGCCCAGAAAGTCTGAATGTAGGGTCCTTTGAAGGGTCTAACTGTGCCTGGAGCAAGAATAGCAAATTTCCTCATCTCCTGGTTCTCCCATCTTCTAAATCCCACCGCCTTGTAGTCTCCTCATGAGGAGCAACCCTATAGAGCACAATGTGGGCAGAGGGAATTGAAGGAGTTGACCTATTTGTCTGTTCCTTGTCCTTTAGCCACAGTTATCAGACTCACGAAACACAGAACTGATTTTAGTGATCGCTTAAAGTAAATATAGCCCTCTCTGAATTGTGCCCACTATTCAGTGTCTAAAAAATTCAGTAGGAAGTGACTGAAAAAGTAGAATAAGATATGCTGTTGAGTTTGTAATAATTGCCCATCCATATTTTTTTGCTTTCTATCATTTTGCTTTCTATCTTAATTTCTATTAAGGCTATCACTTGTGTTTTTTCGAGGTCTGAGCTAAATAATTAAGCAATATACATTTCTGCAAGGATTTAGCTTTGAATGTTCATAGTTACCAACACAGATGGGAAGAAGGACAGGGAAAGTCCAGCGAAACTTGCAAGCAGGCCCATATTGAGTTTAGGCTTATATTTTCCGTAAAACACTATTTCTGAAATGCTGCAGAGAAAGCCCACTTTCAAAAGCAGTTTATGGTATGTCTGGGAAGGGAGTCTGCTGTTAAAAGGAAAGAGGGTAAAAAGCTTACACTCTAAATCCCACTGGGTGCAAGCAATCCATAGAAGCACCTAAGTAACTCTCTGGATTATAGCCAGCATAGGGTATAAAAGCTTGATTGTAAAATATATATTTCTTTAAAAGTTCTATTGCGAGTTTCAGTTCGCTAACACCTCTTTGAGACTTTTGGATTGCTGATACCATACCATTTAACCCTCTCATAAATTTCAGAAAGTTTCATATTCTGTTTTAATTAGCTTTTCTATTGTCTGGAGTTTGGGGAAGAGCCAATACCTCATCAAGTCTATTAAATTCAAGGGTGAGGAAGTTTATTTAATTCTTGGCAAATGAAAAGTCCATCTTTATTTCTGCAGCCTCTTATACTTCTTCTGTTTGTTAAACATACTTATCTGATTCAGCCTGCCGCCACAGTTTGAAACAAAAAAATCAAAATAATATTAAAGACTATATTCTAGGCAAATGTACCTAGAAGTAAGCTCCCCTGAACATAATAATATTTACTTTGAAATAAATATGCACACTTGTACTGTTGAACTCTTTCTGTCCAAGGCCTATTCTACCACATACTAGAAATTGCAACTAAAGCTTAACCAACTTCTGATCCCAGCTTAGGTCCTGTATGATTGCAATCTGTAAAACATGCAAGCTTCAGGAACGTCTGAAGTTATTACTCATTCCATGGATTATTTTCCCATGTGGTACTGTAATCCCACTTTAAATATAAAAGAGATTTAAAGAAGCCAACTCTTTCAGCATGAAGGTGTCAGAAGTAAAAATATTTGTCATAGGAAATTCTTGAAGCAACTCCATAAAGTGTTTCTGTGGCAGTAAATGGGGTTAGTGGTACACATATACATACCTTCACACATGCACATACTCTCAAATGTGTACAGAGAAACACTATGAAAGCATGCACAGTATAGACTACATTCATTTAATCATTGGACTGTTGCTTGCACATTTCTGAGAAAACACTTCATTTTTCACCTTAGATTGTATTAGTTAATTCTCATTTTGACATAGAGCTGCATATCTCTCCTATTTCACCATCTTTTAACAGGAAGCTGTTTCAATTAATAAATCACATGTTCATCAGACTCAAACCAGATGTTTCTGAAATCCTGCATCAATGAAGATGGAGATTATTTTGAAAGATGACTAAATTAACTATAACGGATACTTGCTCATTTTATTTTTTTAATGTTATCACAATCACAGACAAGAGAAAATCCATTTTAGTAGGGCTAAAAATATGCTGCGTTGCCCCGCTTTAAATATTGTTCTTTTCTCAAATATTTTTTTTTAAATAAAAATTTTACTATGATAAATTAATCAACAGATTAACAATACAAATTCACACAATGGCATCAACAATATAGTGTTGACACAATATTGACATGCTTCCAAAAGCCCAGGTACATGGAAAAGCAATACAAACTCAGGAACACACATCTATGTATGAAAATAGGGTGTGACTTTCCACACAAAAGAAGTAGGATTGCTTTGAAGACTACACCAATTTTTATAGCAGTTCTGGAAAATCAAATGTGGCATAGATTGTTTCCTTTTTATTCTGTTTTATTCCTCTTCTAGCTCCTTTTCCCCAAGTGAGACCTGCTTAGAAAATATTAGCTATGAGGGATAAGTGAAACTTTTAAGAGCCGTGGTGGCGCTGTATTGCAAGGTTAATTCTGCCAACTGCCAGCAGTTCAATTCTCACTGGCTCCAGGTTGACTCAACCTTCCATCCTTCTGAGGCCGGTAAAATGTGGACCCAGATTGTTGGGAGCAATATGCTGAATATCTGTAAACTGCATAGAGAGGATTATAAAGCACTGTGAAGTTGTATATACAGTAATTCTGTTGCTTTTCAATGCATCATCCTTTTGTGGGCAACAGCAGAGGGATGTGAAAAAATCAAGATGGCAGCCATGACAGTGTGATAGAAGCTCTTATTTTTTGTGCAAGAGAAGGGATTTTATCATGTGGGCCTAGCCACTATCTTTTTTTTTCTTTCTTTAGTGGATAAGGGTTGATAGATTATTTATACAGAAAGCAAAGTACATAGACAGACAGACAGAGAGACAATTTTGGTTTTATATAAGTTCTTTAGTGGCTTTCTTTTAATATCCTTCCTTCATTTCCAGATATCATAGATATTTCACTGGACTGAATTTAGTTGAAGTGGGGCAATTTTCTAACAATTTCCCCTTGGAAATAGAGAGTAACTTTCGTCCCTGATCAGAAATATAGACATCCGAGGGAGATGGATGGTTAAGGAATATGAAAAATAAATAAACATAATTTTCTCGCCTTGTGAAATTGTTCTATTTTTGTACAGTTTTCTTGAAAATAAAAATATTAGTTATATATTCAATCTCTTGGCGGAACAATAAAACAAAACAATGCATTATTATCACTTTACAAATGTGGTAGGTGTACCTAATGCATATGCTGCATTTGTCCACAGTTTTTAGGGTAATTTATGAATAATCAGAGGATTCCCTGAAGCATATTTCAAATTTTATAAAGAAAGAAAATTGTAAATATATGCCTTGCCCACTGTTAATCAAACAGATATACTAGCTTCACATCCAGCACAACTGCAGAAGTAGTCACAACTTGTACAGATGGCTTGATGATCAGTATTTCTGCATACTGATCATCATACTGTATACTGTAGAAGAAGTCTAGCACATCTGTATATATGATACTATATACCTTTCCACAAGTCTACGTCTGATTTATTTTGGCCATGTCATACATGCAAATTCATTGGTGAGTCAATGAAGGGGCAAACAAAGAACATGCTGGCTTGATAACTGATACAACTGAAAGAAGCAAGAAGCTGCTTGACAGGGTAGCATGGAGAATGCTTGCCTATAAAACCAAGAGTCAGACATGACTGAATGGTTAAATCAACAACATATTGATGATTTTTCACAATTCTAATAAAAGTTTAGCTAACAGAAAATATAATCAGTGGCTATTGAAGAGCCATTGTGGCGCAGTGGTTAGAATACACTACTGTAGGCTAATTCTGCTGACTGCCAGCAGTTCAGTTCTCACAGGCTCAAGGTTGACTCCGCTTTCCATCCTTCCAAAGTCAGTAAAATGAGGATCCAGACTGTTGGGAGCAATGTGCTGACTCTGTAAAATTGCTTAGAGAGGTAAAGTACTAAGTACTTTACCCCTCTAAGTACTAAGTAAAGTACTAAGAAGTGGTATGTAAATTTAAGTGCTATTGCTATTGCTACTACAATTGTTCAGAAGAATGCAGGCCAACTATGTATTTCACACCCAAATGTTTAATAAATAGGTGGTAAGAACATAGCAGAAGCAACCTTCATATTTCACATGTGCAGTAGTTTATACTTCAAGCTTCCTCCTATTTGAATAGTCAGTTTGCGTACATGTGTAGCTCCTTCCTTCTTAAATACAGTTCTGTGTATACAATGAGATTCTTATGACCTTTGTTAGTGACTTCATTCTGTATGCTTTTATAGTCCAGTCCATTTATCTTTAGTATCATTACAGAGCCGCGGAGTGCAGTACTGCAAACTGCTTCAGCTGACTGCTAGCTGCAGTTTGGCAGTTCAAATCTCACTGGCTCAAAGTTGACTCAGCCTTCCATCCTTCCGAAGTGGGTAAGATGAGGACCCAGATTGTTGGAGGCAATATTCTGACTCTGTAAAACCGCTTAGAGAGGGCTGTAAAAGTACTATGAAGCGGTATATAAGTCTAAGTGCTATTGCTATTGCTATTGCTGTTATAGAGTTTTGAAAAGTATTCAGTTCTGTCATGGCTGCAGATTCAAATCAGTTTTTTCAAATGTCAGTTGCTTTACCTCAAAGTAATGAAGCCTGTTTCTGGCAGTAAATATTAACCTATAAGAGTGTTTTTTTAAAAAATCCAAAATGAATTTAGAAATATGAAGAAAACGGTGATTTCCTTGGTTTAATTTCCATTTAGTATTTTTCCTATTTTCCTTGCAATAATTCAATTAATACAGTATTAGCAAAATGAAACACAATGATAATGTTTTAAAAGTTCATGCTTTTCTCATTTCTCTCCTAATTCTCCTTCAAGTAAACTGAAGCTACAGTATATGAATAGCAGAACCACACATGTCTCTCAAAATCTGGAGCATCTATTTTGAAAACATCTTTTTGTTTCAACATATCACTGGGTGACCTAATCCGTGAAAATGACAGCGAAGCCATTAATAAGCATGTTCTTTACATAGTACCATCCAATTAATCAGCAAGTACAGTGTAGTAACAATGTGTAGCAACACAGCAAAAGAAAATATACTTTGAAGTAACAGCTTTGATTTATTTTATTTTTCTCCTAAAGAAGTCAGTAATCTGGACAGGCAAGCTTCAGGGACAAACTTTACAAACCCTTTGGTTGTCATTTACATAAAGAGGTCGCGTCTTTTAACTGAAAAAGAAATGATTACATTTGCTTTTTGAAACGTTAAGTGTGTTTTTGACATGCAGGAAAGAAGACACATCAAGGAGAAGTCTGAGATGTACAAGGAAAAAAAAACATTAAAAGGGATAAACAAAAAAGGAATACATGGTAAAATAAGAACCACAGATGGATGCTGTCTTCATGCTTCTGTGGTAGAAAATTTTAAGGATGCAGTGTGGAGCTAGAAGAGCATTAAATAAAGAATTCCGAAGACCTACAGTCAAAGAATCAACCAAACAAATATGGAGGGCACCTGATTGGGAAGCACTACATTTTAACAAAAGGAGAAGAATTAGGAAATTAAATACGTACCTCAGATCCTGTATCGTCCAAGAGTCCTCACATTTCTCTCCTCTTTGTTGTACATATGAGTCTTGGAAGGGGAAGACTGTCAGGGTTCTTATATCCAATTTGGGGGACACAAGACCCAAAAGAGTCATCAACAGCATAGGTCCCTAGACAATCGGCACGTATTTCTCACCATAAAAGCTGGGGCGGCATTGTGTGCTTGCAAATTGTCCAACAATACAAAAGTGTGTCAAAAGTTCTTTATGTGAGTGTTTTTGTCTCCACTCTACCTTCTCTCCTGTTTCTTCTAATTCTATTTTACTGCACTCCCTGTGATGGAGCAGTGGTTGGAATGCAGTACTGCAGGCTACTTCTGCTGACTGCTGGCTGACTGCAATTTGGCAGTTCGAATCTCACCAGGATCAAGGTTGACTCAGCCTTCCATCCTTCCAAAGTTGGTAAAAAGAAGACCCTGATTGTTGAGGGCAATATGCTGACTCTGTAAACCCCTTAGAAAGGGCTATAAAGCACTGTGAAGCGGTATATAAGTCTAAGTGCTATTGCTATTGCTCCCCGCTAGAAACAAAGCATTACTCTCACTCTACTCCACTACTAGGATACACCCCACAGTAGGATTTCTCCCTGCAAATCCTGTTCTTTCTCCTGTTTTAATTCCTCTCTCCAGGCATTCTTCTGCTTCCTCTATAGGTCTTCCTCACTACTTCTGTCCTCCAGTAACGCTTTCCTCTCATAGAGAAAACTTAACCATGAGAAAGTTTGAGATATGATCCTAATGCTAGTGCTAGATCGTAAAGCTGTTAGAAATGCTGCCCTCTTTGTACTTTAAAGAATCTAAAAAGGATTAATTAGGAAGTGGAACAAGATTTTTTCCCTTCAATATTGATTAACCATCTCCCAATAAATACTTTGAGCTTTGAACTGGTCAGAGCCCATAAAACCTTAAATTATCCCTTGGGGGTAAGAAAGAATAGTAGTGAGAGATGCATATCACTGTCTCAGGATTTAAGAATTCCCATTCAAGAGAGAGCCCATCAAATCCCTTACAAAACAATGTGATCACATGTGTATCATTTTGTTTTAGTCATGGCAGCTGGGGGAGAGGAGGAGAGAAAGTGTAATACACACAATCTTTGGGGAGAGTCTTTTCTGAAAGAAAAAAAAATCTGCAAATATACTTGTCGGAATTGCTTTAGAACTGTATCTTGTTTTACATTAGTATCTATTCATATATAAATCTTTTTTAGAATATTTAACCAAGCCAATTCTCCTCCTAAATGTTTTAGTTTTGTTTGCACAGAAGAAGTAATTCTATAATGTTTTTTGCTGATTGCTCTGTACACATGAACTTGGGAACAGATTTTTCATGCAATACAGAAAGTTTAGTACAAATATTGAGTAAAGGTATAGGGAGGGAAGGAGGAAGGAAGGAATATAACAAGAAGAGAGAAAATTTTATGTTCTTAAAAAAATAATCATCGGGCAGCCTTATCATGGCAATAATAGAACAACACAGCCTAGACTCAGACATTACACAAGAAGAAAATATTGTTTCATCAAGTGTAGAAGAGACAAATAAGACTGTGTAAACAGCCTCCTTATCCTAGACTGTTTCCAAGCTACCCCCACTAGGGACAGAGTAGCACAGGCAAAGAAGGGCACACGGGGGTCACAGTGTGTGTGTACAAGAGGTGCTATGCAAACCAAGAAGGGTGCAAAGGGGCGAGCACAGAAAGGGAGCATCTGAAGGAAGTATAGGGAGCTGGGAAGGATTTGCAGGGCTTCCTTCCTTAATGTCCCTTCTTCTTCCCCTGCCCCTACCCGTTTCCCTCAGGCAGATAAGTGGCTGTTGCTGGATGGGGGAGGGAGCAAGGGATTGTGAGACTGGCTCTGTCATGAAACATTGAAAATAAAGCAGCCATAATTTCTCCAAATTTTATTGCCTTGGGAAACATGGGTCTCAGATTTTGGACACAATTATGTACGTTGTCCCAATTGAAGAACCTTGGTTTAAAAATTCTTGCCCTATGATGCACCATTTTGCCCAGTTAAAGGTAATGACCATGAGAATTTTAGCAGTGTATAGATACCTCAGTACATTAGCTCTTTTTCTCTTGTTAGCAAATATCTTACAGCAGTGCGAACACGAGTTAAAGTACACTGGCCTTGGAATCATTTTAAGGATGAATTTAGAATTTATGTTTTTTTTTTAACTTTACAGTTTAGCCTATGGCCTTCAGTTGCTTAATGGACTCCCTTCCAAAGGTCTCCCTGACCCTACTTAGCGTCCCAATGTGACGAGAACATCAAGTGCTGCCACTTGCTATAGCTCTCCTATGCTATTTCCTTGTTTCCACCACCTTGGAGAAGTGAATTTTACCTGGTGAACTCTTAACCTCAGTCTTAACAGTATGATTTGAGAGTGAGATAAAGAAAGAGAAAGAAAGAATTAAGTTGCTGTGAAGATACTGTTGATGTTCTCAGAATGCTTATTGCTTGACTTGGGGGGGGGGAAGGAATAACCCGAAATACAGAAAATGCATATGCATGAATCATTCGTATTCCACTAAACATCAGGAAAAGGCTTTTATAATTTATCCAGTACAAGGCCTCATGTAAGAGTTGATAGCAATGTGGGGCCTGGAAAATTAACTGCCTCTTAAGTGTTTTGAGATAATCTTATTCTTTAGGCAAAACTCCCCAGCAAAATCTGTTTAATACTGCATTGTTTCCATTCAGTGGATCTATCTAGCTCCGCCAAGCTTTATAATGGAGGCATCCATCACTGTTACAGATGTTTAAGTCTTCCAGAGATGATATCCATCTCAAATAAAGGTCCATGGCTCTCTGAAAAGATGGCCTCATTTTAATTAAAAAAAAAAAATCATGGAAAGCTTTTCAAATGCTTGTCTCCAAGTGTCTTTTTCAAGGAGGGCTAGAGTCACTGATTTCACAATCCAGGGATTGAAAGGTACAATGGGATGGGCATGAAGATACTTTTAGATAGTTTGTTTGCTTTGAGGTCAAGTGTTTTTACACCCCAGGCTATTTATAAAAGTTAAGTTTTAGCTGCAAGAGACAGCTGGGAATATAACGGCGTAGTGAGTACCTAGTGAGTACTGGTGGAGAAATCTTGCATCATACATCTTGTCTGCAACAATGGTTGAGAATTCCCCAGCACAGGACGAGCTGAGAATAGATTGTCCAAGCTTCCTGTTTTCATTCAGATGTGTACAAATTACCTCAAGATGCCCTCCTCCCTCCCCTTCTCATGAAAACACTACAGTCTGAAAGAAACTCTTGTTATATTGTTGCCACTTAGGTTTCACTGAGCCTGCATTATCTACTCACAGCTTTAATGATTTCCTGCTGAGAGAGGCTCTGTAAAAGTCTTGGCAGCAGGGCTAAGAATAGCATTAAATGCAAGGTTATCTAGGCATTACACTCACTGTAACATGCAATTAACTCTCCTCTTCCATTTTCATTACACAATTATTCATTAATGTCAATTTAATTTTATGCATTGTTCTACATGACCGAAGGCTGATTACGGGCCTTTTCACTCCAATATCCCAAGTTAACTGGTGCCAGCCTCACCCGGGGCTGCCTAATTGCAATTTAGCTAGACAATTCCTCCCATTTTTGCCCTCCAGTAACAGAACAACAGATCCTAGCCAGGTAAAGATTTTAAGGTGGAAAGAAAGGGCAGTAAAGAAACACGCACTAAAAATAATAGGGCCCTAAAAAACAAAAAGGTCTAGAATGAGACAATACTTTCTCTCAACTGATTTTATTGAGAATGCTAGTGCTAACAATAACTACAAACAATCTTTATCCTTTAATTTGGTGAGTGCTGCCCTTAGGGATTTCTTCAGTTATGTAATACAAATAATACTTGTGGTGTTATATAACTTTTTATTTAATGGATGACTTCAATAATGTATTTATACATGCCACCTACCACATTATTGCTATGCTTTCTTTTTTTAACTAATTTATTTTTTTAGATTTTTTTTTTTATTCAGGTGCAGTGCAGTTATTACCTTCTAAGCAGTAATGGGCAATGCTAGCTCTGAAGTAAGAACACTGCCCCAATTGTCTGTGAATAGGCATACAAATAGTAAAAGAAAAGGATTTGGGCAAAGCTCCTATAACAACCACACCAAAAACCCACTTGTACCACAAAAAAAGACTTATGCTACCTTAAAATGAAAGTTCAGACAGATAATCCACAGATAATATAAATTCTCATAAATTATCTCATCCTAGAGCTTTGCATCAAAGTTTAATCTACATAAATGGCTTATCTGTTCTTTTTTTTCCAGTCATAGGAGAAAGTAATAGCTTCAAATTAAGACATTATGAATTGTTAGAGCATGTCGTTTAAATAGAAGGCGTGCCTTTTAAACAATGAATTACGAACATGAAAAATGATTTCCAAGAACTCAACCCTAAGAAGCTTCAAAATTCATTTTTTAAAAATGAGAGCGTTGGCTATTTTCTTGTACTTTGTCACTGGCATGTCAAGATAACACACCCTGAAAATGCTGCTTCCGAACCAGGACTCTTCCTTGCATCCTCAAATTCATCTAAGCAAAAAAATACGAACTTTGATTCCACCACAGACTATAAAATTCCTCTATGACAATCCTATGCCATATTTCTGCCAATTATTTTCTCTTAGGGAATCATTCAAATGTACGTTGACAGTTCTAGGAGTAGATGAACTTGTAAAGTTTGATTTTACTCAATTTCTCTTTCCAGCATTCTTTGTTCTGTCTTATTTTCACATCAGTTTGTATAGATGAACATTCACATACTTTTGATGTGTATTTCTCTCCATTCACAAGTTTTGGTTCACCATTTTCTCTAATGTACACATTTGATATTCACATTTGCTCATATCTATAATTTTATATGTGATATTACTGGTATAAATTGATTTTATATTTTCTTTATATAGTATAATGTATCTTTTATCTACTTTGAGAATCCCTCAAAAAGTTTGGAAAATGGTGAGAGTATTATATTTAGCATTCCCTTGTACACTGTGTGAGTCACACATCCTTTACATTAAATGGCAGCTAATGTTATCATTTAATATTAAATGTTTCATTATGACAAGAAGATAAACTTTCAAGCAATTAACACATCAAATGACTTATATATTGTAGGTAGTCCGTGATTTATGACTGATGACTTAACAACTGTTCAAAGTTATGATGGACCTACCTTGGGACTATTTATGACCTGGATTCAAAGTTCTGATGGTCGCCTTCCTCTACACTCATGTGACCAATTTTTGTTCTCGGCAACACGGCCACATTTATGGCCGTTTGCAGCATCTAGCATTCACATGACTGTATTTTACAACAATTTTGTTAAAATCCAGCATTTACTTCCAATTTTTATCAAAATTGCGACCATAATGAGCCACTGGTTTGCTTAACGATGACCAGAAAATAGATCATAAAAAGTGATAAAATCACATGACTGATCCATTGTAGGACTGTCATGACTTATGTCCATGATATACAGGCTCCACATGTAGGCCCCATTATAGTTGAAAGTCGAGGACTACCTGTATATAATCTCTGGTTTGTCTTTCTGATATATCTTAAAGCATCATTATTTCAAATCTTCTCTCCTGGGGGTTTGTTTTGGATTCATAATAAGCCTGGTTATAAACATTAATTACAGACTGAAACTTGGAACGCATACTCGCCTTGTCTTGCTGTTCTATGCTATTTTATTTGATTATTATGAAATGGTTCTGAATAAAATCCTTTTGACTGTTAAAATGTTAATTATCTAATTTCAGATTAATACAGCATATATCTAAATAGCCAAGAGGGTTATTACTTTTTCTATAAATGCCAAAAACATATACTGTATATATAAATATATATATTATTGTATGGTTTAAGACTCTCTAATTTTCATTGGTGTTGTATTTAAACAAACTTATTTTTGGCATGCATAAACAACTAGTAGATTACAAGTTTAGACCATTTTTAATTAAAAGGTCTACAGTATGTGAAAATTATATGATAAGGCAGAAAAATACACTTGCATTAGGAAATATATTATTTGTACTGTATAAGGACAAGAGTTCAAACTAGTCAGTTTGAATGTAACCCACAGGTCATAATTGGCTAGGTGGATTCATTTTAAAGTATGAGATTACAGAACACCCTTACTTTAAAACTGTCTCAAAAGGTTCTCCCTGCAGACCACCCTCTCTTAGTGTAAGTTTCTTTTCCCTTTTGGAGGAATAATAACATTAATTAAGACCCCAAACTAGAAACCAGGAGACTGTGAGTTCCAGTTGTGCCTTAGGTATGAAAGTCGGCTGGGTGACTTTGAGCCGGTTTCTTTCTCTCAGGTCAACCCACCTCACAAGATTGTTGTAGGGAAAATAGAAGGAGGAAGGATTTTAGGTATGTTGGCTGCCTTGAGTTACTTATAAAGTAACAAAGGTAAGATTAAAAAATTCTGATAAATAAAATTAATATTGTCTTTTAAGTACAGAATGGATAAAGCACTTGGAAATGGCATTCAAGGCATCTTTTTTCTTTTTGTATTTCCTTTGATCCTTTTGTTTTTTGTCCAGATCAGATTTTTGTCCAGAGGCAATTTGTCCAGATCCTATCCTAAAAGGTGTCTGGTTAGACCCAAATCATCTTTTTTCACATCCCCTCTTCCATTTTCTCTTTCTTTTTTTCCCCTGATATAGTTGATATTATGAAAAAAAGGTTGGTCCTATAGAAAACCTTATCAAATTGCTGCATGAGGACTGCATTTAATATTTATACCACAAATGGAAATTTCAGTGAAAAAGAAACTGATAGATTGATTTAGTTTAAACATCCATGGTTATCAGATAAGTTGTTTTCTGTTACTTATAGTTTACTAATAAATATAAACACAGGCTTTTTTAATTTATGTTTTTATTTAAGTTTTCTTATATTCTATGAGCATAGGAGCCTTGGTGCAGTAGCGGACTAAAGCGCTGTTAAGTAGCACTTAGCTGCCAGCTGCCTGCAATTACTGCAAGTTCAAATGTCAAGGTTGACTCAGCCTTCCATCCTTCCGAGGTAGGTAAAATGAGGACCTGGATTGTGGGGGCAATAAGATGACTTTATATAAAAAAGAACACCGCTTAGGGGCCCCCGAAAGCCCTACTAAGCAGGTATATACAAAAGTATGAAGGTTATTGCTTAACGCATTGTAAGCCGCCCTGAGTCTCCGGAGAAGGGCGGCATATAAATCGAATCAATCAATCAATAAATAGCAGTTAATTTACTTTCATTATATAGGTTAGGCAAAAATATCTACAGCTAACAAGAACGTAGATTTTCAAGTTGTTGAAAAGTCAAGCTCTCCATTCAAGCCACCATCATAAAAGGAAAATATTATTATTATTATTCTATCCTTGCATGGAGTTTTGGAACATTGTTCTGTAGGCAGCTCTAGAAAGCAACATACTTGAGCAGTTTTCATTCATTTTAAGTAATTTTCCCACATGAGGAAATCTTTTAGACATTTGTGAAAAGGAACTGTGCTACTCTGCATTGTTCACAAGACGTTGTGTGTGCTGTGTTCTTTGGGATCCATAGCTGGGGCAGAACACCTTCCTTCTCTCTTCCATTTCTCTTCTCCTTCCTTCATCCCTCTCTATTGCCGTATTCATTTTCAATTTTATATTTTCCACTATGGAGTCCAGGCAACCCTGATCTTTCTTTCATTTATCAAGTATATTTCCCCTCATCTTTTTAATTATTAGCAGTATATTTCATCTTACTCCATTTTTTTCTTTTAAATCTTTACTCAAACAATCTTCCAACCCTTAGACTTTTTACTTTTAACAATATATTTTTTCTACTTTACTTCTTACAAGTATGTCATTTAAATCATTTTCCCCCAGAGATGTTTTGAATTGTGCAGTATGGATACATACATAGTACAGAAAGCCCTCGGCTTACAACAGTTCATTTCGTGACCGTTCAAAGTTACAACAGCACTGAAAAAAGTGACTTAGGGCCATTTTCCACATTTACAACAGTCGCAGCATCCCCATCATCACGTGATCAAAATTCACCTGCCTGGCAATTCATTCATATTTATGGCAGCTGCAGTGTTCCAGCATCATGTGATCACTTTTTATAACCTTCTGGCAAGTAAAATCAATGGGGAAAACCAGATTCACTTAACAACCATGTTAATAGCTTCACAAGTGCAGTGATTCACTTAACAACTATGGCAAGAAAGGTCTTAAAATGGGGCAAAACTCACTTAACAAATGTCTCACTTAGTGTTGTGGCCCGTCAGTGGCCTGTGCAGCTAGTAGCTGATTCCGACAGCGAGGAGGCTGGTGAGATGCTGCGCCAGCAGCCTGTGCAGCTGGCACTCAAGTCGGACAATGAGGAGGCTGGAGAAGATGTGGTACCAGAGGCGGGGATTCAGCCAGGGCCTTCAGAACCTCCAGAAGCTTCCAAGGGGAAGAAGAAGAAGAGGAGGAGCCTCTTCTTGATGCACAGGCACGCAGAGCTGCCAAAAGGCAGGAATGGCTCCTCAGGAGGAGGTCTCCTCAAGAATAAGGCTTGGGGCTAATTGGCCATCCCTTAGCCAATTTAAGGACGGACGACGACTGAGGCAATTTGCAGGGAACAACTTAGTTCACTCTCCTTCACGTCTGGATCTTAGTTCTTTTATCAGTGTCCTACAAATCGCTTCTGGGCTTTCTGTCAATCCTAGTAAGATTACGATTATTTATTCTTTGGATTCTTGTTAAGAAAGTTAATTAACAGCCTTTGTTTGAAAAAGACTGATTTAATTTAGTAAACTAAGGTTTGTACAGACTTTGTGTGTGCTGCGTTCTTTGGGTCCGTAGCTGGGACAGAACACTTAGCAAAAAAAAATTTGGGCTCAGTTGTGGTCTAAGTCGAGGACTATCTGTACTTTGCAGATTGATAACACAACCTCCTTACTGCCACACAAATGTCTGCTACAGAGTGATATTCGCACAAATTCCAAGGGTTGATTGCAAACCTGCCTAAAGTTAGCAAAAGCAAGACGGTTACATAGTAAAATCCTTCTCTGGAAGAACTCTTGCTATCTAAGAGATAGAACAAGAGCTAATAGTAGAAAGATAAATGCAAATTACTGAAAGACAGCCAAGAAAAAGCCAAAATAAAACATAGTTGTTAGAAACAGGTACACAAAGGTCACTTTGTGGTTTTAACTGTAATAGCATCCTCTGTAATCTGCATTTTGTCTGAGAATGTAGCATTGGGTAAGGGTGATGTTACGGTTGCCAACAATGGAAAGACTCTGCTGTTGAGTTCTCCTTTTTAGTTATGTGTCTTGTATGCTTTCGTATCATAGATATTATGACAATGAAGATGAGATTCTATAGACAGTGACTCCATGCTTGGTAATTGAGAGAAGTTAGCTAGAAATGAGCCTTGCCCTTATGAACTCTACAGTACGTATCTACCCACACTATTTCTGTATTGTATTATTATACACTATTTTTACTTGATCAAGGAAAGATTAAAAGTTGTTCTCTGTTTACTCATGGAACCCGTTCAGTATATATGGCCAGCTCTTAAACTCTCTTTGTCTCATACAAAATTGCTGAGTGAGTTTGCCTTCCTGGATTGCCAAAAACATTACAATAGACAATTTTTCAAAATGAAGTAACTCTCTCATATTGTACACTCAAAGAATCTTTCCATCTCAGCCAAGATTAGTCAGACAAATTGTTTATCCTTATATACAAGTCAAGTCAAGTCAAGTCAAGTCAATTCTTTATTGGCCAAGTGTGACTGGACACACAAGGAATTTGTCTTTGGTGCACATGCTCACAGTTATATGTTACTGTAGCAGATATATTTTATTCTAAGGAATTATGAAATCTTTAATATATGGTTATAAAGATAATAAAAACAATCCGGTGAGGTAAGATTGATGTCTCTGCAAATGAAGGAAAGTTACAGTTTGAAGGTAGCATGGCTTGAGTTGATATAGGAACATATGAGATCTAGAGGAGAAAAAGTAACCTCAAAATACAGTTCATTTATTTTTCAAAGTTTCATAGATAGCCGACTTTCTCATGAAACAAGTCTCCTATTGCGCACTGAAAAAAGGAAAGACTATGTTTTCAAAACCTTTCTGAATAATAAAAATAGGAGAGCAGATTTTATGCTGAATAGGATGGTATTCCACAGGAAGAAGGCTTCTGCCTTGGAAGAGGCAGTTTCTAGTTGAAATAAAGTAATCTCATAAATAGCCAGACTCCAACTAATGGAGGATTGATCAACATCTTGAACTGCAACCAGTTCAGCTCCTGCGTTATTGGTGTTACCTGGCAATACTACCTTGTCCCATTTAATATGCCTTCAATTATTATTAATGGGCACCTGCAGAAATGCAAACTTTTAGAAATTCCTGGTAAATCTAAAACACAGCTGTTAATGCACCACCCCCAATATGTCCCCATCAAATCTAAATGAATCATAACAGGGACATGATTGCTCCTTGCTGATGTTTTGACTAGGCTCCAATGCGAGCCCATAAGCTGAGAATCCAACTGCAGAGCTGAGAACTCTTGAAACCTGACAACTAAACAGCCAAAATTTGTGTCATTCTGGGAACATACTTGTAGGTTGGGTTTGATTTTTAAATGCAACATCTGTAATTTAATTGTGTATATTCCAAACACTCAAAAATAGACAATTCTGAACTGGAATAATTGGGATCAAAACAGTTTGTACAAATTTTGTTTATTTATTTTTCACATTTCTGAACTGCCCATCTGCCTGAAGGAGACATCTCTCTTGCCTTGCCATCTATAATGCTGCTTCCACTTAGAACCAAAAGCTATTAATATAAAAAAATATATACATATTTTGATCTTTCCCTTCTCCCCAAATTCATTTTATAGTTCCCATTCCATTCAAAAAAAAAAACAAAAAAACCCTCTCCAAACTCTTTATAAACCATAAAAGCCCATTTACATTTTTCCCACACTATTGCAACAGTTGTCCGAAGCAAATCTCTTTCTTATTGCCTTTTTGATGTTTTTCATTCACACTAACCCAGGCGTAGGTAGCACTGAAGTAATAATTTTTGAATAGGTATGTGTATCATTTCATGATAGACAGAAAAAAACAGGGATTAATAGATAAAGTTTGAAAATCCCTTATTGTTTTCAGGCATCAATAAAAAGAGGTGAGTAAGTAGTCATGAAAAGTTCATCAAGAACTGTCCTCAACAGCTACCTACCGCTACAGTAGGTTAGAATGCAATGCTCCTTTTCAAATCGCTGTTATTTCCACACTCAACCAGAAGAGTGGAATAGATATTATAACATGTGAAATGTGTACAGAAATATTTTTGCAATGGTACTAATGTGAAACACACAATCAATTTTCAGTGCAAAGTTTTATAGGTAAACCTTGACCGGGAAGGTAATGTTATTAAAAATAAATAAATAAAATGGTTGAACTTCCAGTGTCATTGCCACTGATCAATGATATTGAGCACCCATGTCTTTTTCATACATCCACTGAGAGAGAGAAAGGAAGAAAGTTTTTTGAGGATGAAATCACACCTACTGGCATGAGAGACATATGTGTTGCACACAAATTCTCTGCCCAGAAATTTATACTTAAAGGATACCCCAAACACTAGCCAGTCCAGTCTTATACAAAGCAACTTGACTTAGATCAATCAGACTTTAGTTGCTCGTCACTTGACTGTAGAGCCCACTGACTGTTTTTGACTGTCTCCTACCTGATGTTGCCTCATGGGGTTTTGGTTATGGGAATAAAATGAACCTAACACCACTATGAATGCTTCTACCTTGCAAAGTTAAATATGCATATACATTTAGCCAACCATCAACTTAATGAATAATTAAATGACGTGGTCTACATCATATTGGATTAAATAGACATACATTATACAGGTGGC